>NC_064816.1:85634422-85934422 GCF_023721935.1 Panthera uncia
TGTGTGTGTGTGTGTGTGTGTGTGTGTGTGTGTGTGTGTGTGTGTGTTAGGTAAGGGGAGGAGTGGATATCACAGCTCTAAGGGTCACACCTAAAGTCTTTAAATGTTGGCTTCTCATCTTATCTCTGCTTTCTGCTAATGTGAGGGTTTCAGTGTACCTGATAATGGGTTCATTGAAATGGAACCTGAGAATGTCTTCTAATGATAATAAGCTTCTCATGCCACAGGAAAAATAGCAAAATAAATAAAAAGGAGAGGTTACAGTGTTGGTTGGGGTGATGGGCAGCGTGATGTCTGGTGTTGCACAACAGGAACAGCAAGACGGAAGATTGGAATTGTATCAATGGAAAGAAGGGACGTGTTTTATTAGCTCTTTAATGGATGCATTGGATTAGACATTGTTTGCTTTTTCCTTTTTTTAATGATGTGTTATACATATATATGTATTTTTTTTTGCTAGATACATTTCACATGCAATAAAATTAATAAGATTGTAGTGATATCAGTTTTGACAATTGTAGAGCCCATTTAATCACCACCCAAATGAAGATGTGAGACACGTTCATCATACCAGAAATTTTCCTCATGGCCCTTTTAAGTACATCCCCCACCTTCTACCACTACTAAGCTGATTTATATCATTATGGATTACTTTTCAGTTTTCTTGGACTTCATGTAAATGCAGTCATGCAACATAATTTCTTTGGTATTTTGCCTCTTTTGTTCAACATTAGGTATTTAAGACTCATTTATCATTAAGTTTTAATTTTTTGCTTTGTTGTATATTAGTTCGCTGTATAAATAAGCTATTCTTTGTTTATCAGTTCTGTTGATGGACATTTGAGTTATTTCCAGTAATAGGACATGATGAATAAAGCTGCCATATATATATATATATATATATATATATATATATATATATATGATATATTTTCTTTTGGGTAACAACCTAGAAATAGAACTTATATCAGTGCCTAATAATTCTTTAAGGACATCTCAGAAATCACATAGCATTAGTTTCAAGATGTGCCAATGGGTTAGGATTTGAATCCCTCCTAGAAGAATGTGACATTGCCTAAAGTGTATTAAAGACAGTCGTTGGCAGTGAGCTATCGTATTGGCATGTAATAAAAACAGCAGTGTTATAAATACTATAGCTTTATAATATGTTTTAATATCTAACAGTGTTAATATTATGTCATTGCTCATTTTGGTACAGAATTTCTAAAACAATTATTTTTATTTGCTATTTTAAAAACAAGAACTTAATCATAAACTTATCTAGTTAAAAGAGAAATCTTACTGATAAACTATAAGGATTGAATTGAAATTTTAGATGGAATGTGGGAGACTGGACATATTACTGGGTCTTTGTATCCAAAAGTAGGCAAGTTTTCTTTTCTGGCTTTCATTGGTATTCGAAAGTTGTCTTAATACAGATAATGCCCAATACATAAGTTTAAATCTAGCTATTATTAAATTCTTGTGTATGTGTATGTGTGCATGTATGTGTAAATAAGCCAAAGCTGGTCTCTGTCACCTTGAAACAAATGTTAATTGAAATAACAAATAAGGTAAGTAGGTTTCTATTAATCTTGGGGGAACCTGTAGCATGATTTTTTGCAGATGGATAAAGGCAGTGCTCTTTAAATTTAGAATTTAAAAAGTTATTGGCTAGAAGATGTGCATTGCAGACGAGGAAATTTCCCTTGGGAAATCTGATCAAGAAACTAGACTGCTACCTTTTTGATGTTCATTATTAGATAGTTGAGATGAATTTGGGAGTCCCTAACTTCAATGACAGTAAAAAGACCCAGGGTGTTCAGAGGAAAAACTCATCACAAAGAAGTGAGACGTTTGAGTAGTAATCTAGGATGAGGGTCAAGATGGATATTTTAGGGATGGGCTGGTGCTGGATAAGCGGATGACGGTGGAATTCTGTCTCCATTAACACTTTGGTAAGGTGTAAGCTCTTGGAGGAAAATTTGGTATTTAAGTGGGAGTATGTGTGTGTCTATGAATATCAGAGAAAGAGATACAGAAAGAGAGGAAAAGAGAGAGACAACAAATTCACAAAGCTACAGTGCTAAGAGCATAGGGGATTTGGCATAAATCCAATAATAGCTATAGAATTTTTCTATTTCAGGGGACATAGGTAAATTCAAGTGCAAAATCAGAGCAAACAAGATTGAATTTCTGAATAATGATAATTTGTATAATTGAAAAAAATCCTTGATATCAAAGATAGAGTTGTGAGATGTATTGATAACAATTACACATGGGAGTTTCATATTATTAATATTTAATATTTAAGGATTTAAGTAATAATTTGCTTGTATATGTGTAGTTTATTAAAAATATACAATAAAAATTAAAATGTGTATAAAATAAGAAAAATTAAAACTTACATTCTTAATAACTCAATGGTTCTAAAAAGATCAGTTGTTAACAATTTTGTGAATAACCTCTTAGAAGTTATTCCCTCTCTATATACAATGTTTAATAAACATGGGACTAATTTCACATATAACAGTGAGTTTTTTTTTTTTAACTTTAGGTATCTCAGGGATATATCTATTTGAGTATACATAAATTTTTGTCTTTTTAATGGTTGTTTTATATTGAACTATATGTCTGATGCTTTTATTCACATAAGTACTGAAATGTCAAAATGCCAGATAAAGTGTTAGCCCAGTCAGTTAATATTCATTATAGAAACTATACGATCATAAAATGATGGTAATGTTTGAGTGTTTTTCAAAAAGAGTGAGTCTATCATGGCTTTGATTCAGTAATCACTTCTGCAATTCCACATCTAAAATCTCTAAGACCAAAGTGTAAACATATAGAAATCCCAACAATCAGATTTTTCTCACTGAAATTGTAGATGGACTTGATCCTGTTCCAACTAATGTCAATCTCATGTTCTATGACTCGGATCTTGGCCCTGCCTTTTACCCATTGTACTTGGTAAATGTATTTGTTATTTCTAGTATTTGAAGCTTGGGTTTTTCTAGAGGATTGTGGCTTGACTTGATTATCTGAATCAAGGTTTCATGCTATGGTGGGTAGAATACCAATCACTGACACTTTGCTATTTAGGAATTTCTGCTCAGCTGGTACTTACATTCCCATGGAGGAGGGAGGGAGAGATTCAGATTTCATGTGAGGCCCTATACAATTTGCAGACGGACAGTGAAGTTGGATTCAGGGCTTTAGTAAAGGGATTAATAAAAGATGCTTTAATGTGTTAAAAGTAATAAGGGGTTTTCTTAAAAAGTCTTACTGAATGTGTGATTTTTGCTTAAAGGTGTCAATAAAAATATTTTTATCGGGATCAATAGATAGATAAAATTAAGTGGGGTTTTAGCAAGATGATTTTTCTGTAGCAAATTAAATTACCATGTTTTTTCTGTTAAAGTTTCTTTGAAAAGGTGAATCTTGACTAGAGTTTTAGTGCTGAAGAGATGGGGCTAGGTGATAGGAGTTCCTTCCCTGGAGGAAGTGTGACATGTGTGATGAAATTAAAAGCCTTGCATGTTTATTAGCCTCTTTCGTTCTTTCCTTCTTTCCTTCTTTCCTTCTTTCATTCTTTCCTTTCCTCTCTTTTTTTTTAATGTTGGTTTATTTATTTTGAGAGAGAGAGAGCATGCATGCGCATGCATGTGTGAGTGGAGGCAGGGCAAAGAGAGGGAGAGAGAGAATTCCAAGCAGGCTCCTTGCTGTCAGCTTAGAGCCGGACACGGGGCTCCATCTCATGAACTGTGAGATCATGACATGAACTGAAATCAAGAGTCAGATGCTTAACTGACTGAGCCATCCAGGTGCCCTGAGCTTATACTTATTTCTTAAAAAGAGAAAGGCTGAGCAAAGACTGGAAGAAAGGAGGAAGAGCCAAAGCTGGGTTGAATTCAGAAGCAGAAAGAAATGGTATATGTACTTTTGTTGTCTAATAAATTGTTGTGAGTTTCTGCATTGCTTCCCAATGCTGAAATGCCATACCTATGTAATGCTTGCCATACATTTTTATTTCTGTATAAAATAATCATTATTTAAAACTTCTTTAAGATGTACAACAAAGAGATTTATAGGACTATGTTATACACTTTAAAAGTCATCATGTTTGGGGTACCTGGGTGGCTCAGTTGGTGATGGATCCAACTCTCAGTTTCAGCTCAGGTAATAATCTCAAGGGTTTGAGTTTCAGTCCTGCTTTGGGCTCTGCGCCCACAGTGTAGAGCCTGCTTGGGATTCTGTCTCTTTTCCCTCTCTACCCCTCCCCCACTCATGTTGTCTCTGTCTCTCCCAAAATAAATAAACTTATTTTTTTTTTAAATGTCATGTTCAAATGTGCAACTAACCCATACACATTTTT
Organism: Panthera uncia; assembly: GCF_023721935.1. Classification (NCBI taxonomy): domain Eukaryota; kingdom Metazoa; phylum Chordata; class Mammalia; order Carnivora; family Felidae; genus Panthera; species Panthera uncia. The sequence goes on from NC_064816.1 coordinate 85,638,798, forward strand.
TTTTCTGCAAAGTAGATCAGTTGCTGGATAAAACTCAGTGTAAGTAATTCCTATTCATCTTTGAGAGTTCTGTATCAGTAGCTACACCATGTTGTATCTGTGATTTGTATACTGAGAATATTTAAGGCCCTCCTTAACTTGGCATGCTTGCCTAAAATAAACAGTTGGACTTAAATAAAATCTCACCCTTAAATATTTTCCAATTTTTCTTCTAATGGCAGAAGATTAGTAACTAATAAAAAATATATGCTATAACCAATTAAATTCCTATTGCTTAAAGAAAATCCTGCTTTGTACCTAACAAGTCTGATTTCTTACCAAGATTTAATGCTAGACTTGACATGCCACCTATAGATCATAAAAAGTGAAAGGAAAACGTATGCTATTTGACCTTTTACTTGCCTCTAAAAGTCTATTCTAGATGATTTTTTTTCTTTTGCTTTATTGTCTAAAGAAGACCAGAGATGATTTATATTGCTTTTGTGGATAATGACATGTCAGATGTACCTAGCACTTTCTAAAAACCTGTTTATGCAAACTTTGAAAAAGATAAAATGACTTTTTGTTATGAGCATTTAGGTTATAAAGTCTTCAACATGTCCATCATATAAATAGATAGCTTAAAACTGCAGCATTTTTTTTTCAAATCACATCAACATTTTTAAAGTGTAAGTGAACCTTATCCCAAGAAAAACAGATATAAAAGCAGGTAATAAAAAATAATGACCTCTAACCTGTTCTGATATACCATATTCATGAAAAATCTTATGAAACTCTATCTGAACCTGGCCAACTCTTCAGAGCTTGCCCATCTTGATTAAGACTCCATAGGCCAATCTAGATAATCTTTTTTGTCTGAGCATTCCCAAATGAAATTATCTAGTCAAGGAATACAGGAGTTTATCATTTAGAAAGTTCGTAGGTTTTTACAAATGTGTGTGTGTGTATGTGTGTGTGTGTATATATATATATATATATACACACACACACACATATGTGTATGTATATATGTATACATATATACATTTGACTCTAACTACCAACTGCATTCTTAAGATAACTTTGAGCCTAGGCAGTTTTGAAAGACTCCTTGCCATTGTTGCTGATGCAGTACATGCTTACCCATTTTCCTGAGTATTTTCCTGAGAGGCTTGGAACAAGAGCAAAGAAAAGCATGAACGATTTTTAGCAGGCCCAGGAAGAATAACAGATTCTGAATGTAGACAGAAAACTCGTCTTTTTTTTTTTTTTAAAACTCTTTGATGTATTGATTCAAAGCAGATTAAACTACCATTTCCTTTGTGAAATAGATAGGCTTAGTTATCTATGTCTATCTACCAGAAAAAGCTTTCATTGTATAAATATATCCACCTATAAACATTTTCTTAAAAGGAAAGTATACTTTCAACATTTTACGTCTTTGACTTTTATCACTGCATAAATACAGAAGAGCTCTCTCTCATGACACCTACATTTAAGTGACTTCCAAGATTAACCAATATGGTTTATCCTGACTGGTATCTTTTATACATACTTAAGGTTAGTTACCTGCATGCTAGAGCATATTACTCGCCTTTTTTCTGAACAGTTAAACTGTCTCAAGAACTGTTTTTTATTATGCTTATCAGGAAAGTACTGTGCTTTTTTACAAGCCAGATTAGGCCATTTATACTTGTTATAACAAGTTGTAACTAATCAAATATATAACTGGTAAAGCATAAGTATGAGAAGAAAGAAAACCCTGGTTTTCATAAAAAAAAAAAACCAAACAAACAAAAACCAAAAAACAAACACGAGTGAAATGCTTTGGAGAAACCTGTCAATCATCTGTAGTCAAAGAGGTGTATGTAAAATGCATGTAAAAGATGAGATTAATTTTAAAAAAAACCTAGGATGGTTTATGAATATTACTTTGTGAACAACTTCAACTAAACCTGGACAATGTAGGTTATCAACCATAATGGTGGCTTATGATTGAGATACTGCCTGTTACTTCAATTAACACACATAAATTTTTGATAATTGGTTTTGATCTTACTAGATAAAAAGAAGCATCTATATCAAACTCTTTTTTTATCAAAAGAAATGAGATAACAATAGGAGACCCCAACTGCTGTTTTTAAATTACATGAAGGCACTTAGATGAGACTGATAAAAAACAATTTTGCCATCCTTTCATTCATTCTTAAATCTACAATTCTTTCTTTCCTTTTTTACCTTTCCTTTCATTTTTCCTCATTTTTCCTTCTCGTCTCTCCTTTGCTCACCACATAAGCTCATTTTGTATTGAATTTCTCAAAGTTTTTGTTTAGAGCACTTCTATTTGCATCATGTGTTTAGATGTTATGGAAAATTGGTACTGAAAATACAGTATTTCCAGTTGTCTGCAGTATTTTAAGAATAGCCCTTGGCACATGCAAATATCCCTGTTACAAATTAAAAATAATAGAGGAGTAAATATCCAAAAATGTTTATGTTTATTTGTTTTTTTTTATTATATTATTTTTTTTTTATTTTTAACGTTTATTTATTTTTGAGACAGAGAACATGAACGGGGGAGGGTCAGAGAGAGGGAGACACAGAATCTGAAACAGGCTCCAGGCACAGAGCCCGACGCGGGGCTCGAACTCACGGACCGTGAGATCATGACCTGAACGAAGTCAGCCGCTTAACCGACTGAGCCACCCAGGCGCCCCTATGTTGGTTTATTTGAAAGTAAAAAATGAAATTTCCATTCTAGAGCTTAAAGAGGTTGAAATAAGGGTACAATGACTGAGAAAAAAAACAGATGAAAAAGTTACCTTGCATGTTGGATAACTGCTATCCTGTTTCTTTGCTTAAAACTTTTGTGACATACAAATCAAGCAGCTGCAAAAGGAAAAGGTCAAATACATGGAAAATCTCTGGGATCAGAAATGATGGTTTGTTTTAATTCTCCCATTTAATTTTTCACAAGAATTTGATTACTTATTTGCCTCATAGGTACAATAACTTTGACTCGTTTGGAATTAGGCATTTATAGCTCTTCGTCATTGGGCACAGTACTTTTACAATCATTACTCATGACAGTTTTAACATTTGGGTTTTGGCGTTACTGCTTTAAGTACATGGTTTAGTGTGTTATAAAAAAAGGAAATAACTAATGAAGCAGATTAAATGGAGCATTCATTTACAGTGAAGTTCTGGCATCAGAGGAAACTATTTTGTGAATGCCAAGTTGAGTTACAATGTTTGATACTGGCAGCATAGATGATCTTTCAGGGGAGTATAAAAATAAGATCCTTTGTGAGGAGGTTTTCAAGACGTTGACTAACGTCTTTTATAACATTTCCACAATGAGACAGTCTGTTCATTTTATAGTGTTAATAAGTATGCTGTGAGGAAAAAGTGATGGGTTTTAGTCATACTTTCAAGAAAAATCCCTTGCACATTTGGATAAAATATAGCTCTTTACTAAATTTGATAGGTATTGGCAAAGACAAAAAAATAAGTAACAAAAATAGAAATAAAAACACAAAGTTTGGGCAAATAAAAAAGAGACATTTAAAACATTCTTTTAAAAAAATAATGTAGAAGTAATAAAGGAAGTATAATTGAAGCAGTAAATTTGTCTTGTAACATTAAGAAATAAGGGGTGGAGAGAATAATGGAAATGTGCAAATACAGTAAGAATATCGCCATTCAAAAAATACTCCCATCAACGACCTGCATTTAATCAGTCACACGAGGTAACTGCTTGGGTACAGTTTTGCCTTGCCCATTCAAAGATGGAGAATGAGAATTCTGGAATTAAAAGTGGATTTAGAGATTTACTAAACAGCAACAACAAAAAAAATACAATCCTTCCCCCTCCTCCCCCCAAAAAACAAAAGTGAAGTGAAACAAGATGAAACAAAAACATTTTCCACCCAATGTAGGAATGACCTGATGTGAAAATAAACTCAATAATAGACTTCGGGGTGCCTGGGTGGCTCCGTCGGGTAAGGGTCCAACTTTGACTCAGGTCTGATCTCACCATTTGTGATTTGAGCCCCACATCAGGCTCTGTGCTGACAGCTCAGAGCCAGGAACCTGTCTCGGACTCTGTCTTACTCTCTGTCTGACCCTCCCCCACTCTTTGTGTGTGTGTGTGTGTGTGTGTGTGTGTGTGTGTGTCTCAAAAATAAATAAACATTACAAAAAATTTAAAAAAAAATACACTTCAATGATGTCATGGTCATCTCTGTTTGAAGACTCTGATGACTGAAACATTCCTACCTCAAAAAACCCAGCAAACAAACCTCCCAAACTTTCATTTCGTGTCCTATGATCTCTAATTTGATAACATTCTTTGTTACTCCATTGAAATGTTGGATGCAACTTGCACCTGCTGGTTACAGTTAAATTCCTAGTTATTTTACTCAAATGTTGGGGTATGTAACATATTGAACAATGTATTCTAATGAATGTGTTAAACAAAGAAACTCAAATGGCCCAGCAGGGCTGTTGAAGCAGAACTCTTAGGAAAGAGGCAGTATTGATGGGATGAGTGGTCTGTGGGTTTTGCATTGCCTGTCATTGTCTGGGGCAATGTGAGCAGCCAGCAGAGCTCAATGTCAGGTTCCAAGAAGATGACCTAGACAAGTCTTTATTCCTTCTCAGGGGTATTAAGGGGCTGGGATACAATAATAGTCCATCCTAGTGCATCCGAGGTGGATGGTAGGTACTCTTTCTTTATCTGGGGCCATGGGAGTTGGGTTTCAGTTCCAGAGTTAGAGATAGATTGACCACATCACTTTTCTATATCAGGGATCTGGGAATACTTGACCAAAATGGATGAATACCTTTACTACCAGGAACACAACCATTTCCCACATAACTTGGCAGGCCAACTTCTCTTCGCTGACAACTGTCTAAATGGCATCAGGCCTGGACAAGTAGACCTTCTCTATCAAAATATTTTCAAGTATTTTCAGATAACTCGCATTTTTCCTTTACTCATCCTTTAGGTTCGTTCAGATCATCAGCTTTAGGCTTTGAATTCCATGCATGCAAGAATCCATTTTTCATCCCATTGATCAAGCACATGCCAGGTTGATAGTGTCACTTCAGTGTGTATTAAATGCATGGATATGTAAAGCCTAATCCAAGATGTTGTGCATGATTTCCATAGTATTGGAGTTTAGGGAGACTCCCCCTTGAAACTTGATGCCCAGACCCAGGGACTATCCTCCAGATCCATGTATTTAACTTTCTTTGATAATGCACTATGTAAATAAGTATAGTTCAAAATTAGATGTTCTTTTTTTTTAGCAACAAAGTAACACTGTTGGCTCCTATCAACTTTGTGGTCTTATAAAATCTTGGACCTTTATATGAACTCCTGTTATTCCACAAGTCCAACCTTACATTACATTCAAAAGAAAAATGGTCTCGTCTTTGAACAGTTGCATCCTGTACTTACAAAACTATCTTTTGAACCTAAAATCAGGGCCACATGGTTTTCTCTGTAACACTTGATCTTGATGCTTTCATTTCAGTTCATACTGTCAAATTCAGTCCGCATTCAAAATGCATAATCCTACCTTTGCAACCCTCTCTTGTCTCTCTCAGATTTGATAAACATGTCTTTTTAATATCTAAAAAAAAATAGCCATGTAGGAGAAGGTGAGTCCCTGTGCCATACTGTAATCGGCTCATTTTGACATGGATGTACTCATTACTATTAATTTGATATGTTTTTGCTAAGCAGCCATGAATTAAGGCAATCTGTATAAAAATAACAGGAAAAATGTGGCAGCTATTATATTGCCTTGCTCTTGCAGTCTAGTACCATATCAAATGTAGTATGAAAGGAAAAACTAAGGATGGATTTGCAATTTATATGCACATTTGGTTACCATTCTGTGTTCAGCATCAGTCTGAGTTTTAGTGTTCCTTATCTACCAAAAAAGATGCAGATATGACCATTGAATGAGATAGTATGTGTATTGTGCCAAGGACAACTTGGGACTTTGAGTAGGAATGAATTAAATGATAAATGCCTCATCTGTAAGGAAAGAAAATGAGGACATTTACAACTGTGAACATAACTCTTTTTGCTATTTTTTGATCACTTCATGTTTTGTTTGATCTCAGTATGTCTAAATTTTATGGTTCTTTGAACTCTATATTTTAGCTTGTAAATACTGGGATATTTGTGCATCTCTGGTCTTTGGGGTCTGTGTTTGGAACCTTGGGGAAGCATATGCCAAAATGGGATTAAATGTGCAAGGATATTACTAGAGAGAAATTGGAAAGGGAACGCAGAATGTCTGGGATAGTTTTAAGACCTCGTTGTTGGTCTGAGTCTGAGGGAAGAAGAAGGAGAAAAGGTTGGGTGGAAGCCAAACATGTACTGTACGGAAGGTTTAGTAAGGCCATCAGGGAGCCCATCAGGGAGCCCAAGTCCTCATGGGAGTCTGTGTCTTTGAAGGACACTCCTGCCTTCGGGACTGTCATTGACTCTTGAGCAGTGTGATCTCAAAGGCCAAGTTCGGAGTACTGTAGCTGCAGTCTTAATCAGTTAAACTTCCTATAGTTGGAGATGGTGAGCCCAGGGCCTCTTTGACAAGTTTGGGTCTTTACTAAAGGAAAGTGGAATAACATATCGATCATGGCCAATCATACTAAAGATGTTCTAGTAACCTTAGAGACCTAACATTTCTTGTTATAAAATCTTGTTACATATGAGCATCTTTGAATGCAAAGATAATAATACATAAAGTTGTTAATGCTCCCAAGTAGCATACATGTGCCTAAGCATTATTAAAAAGAATAAGGAGAGGGGAAAATAAAGGTGGGAAGGAAGGAGGAGGAAGTAGATGAGAAAATACCCCCACAACAAACACATAGAAATACCACCGAAATGCTATGGAACCCATGACGTTTTGCAACTGAAAGGGACCTTAGAAATTCCCTAATATAAACAGATGGTCTTTAATTAGAAGACAGGACAAGAGACTGAAGCAATTTGGTCAAGACTGGACAAACTTGATTCTTTCCTTTCCATTCTGTACACTGTACACTTCAGGTACAGTCTTACTGCTGGAAAATTAAGGAGGGGTCTAAAACATCATAGGTAAAATGGCATGGCAATAGAAGAGTGAATCTTCTTTCTACCACATGGTCACACGAAGCAAATCAGTGCTATATATAAGACTTACATTGTAGAAGAGCAGACATTGTTGCTGTTGACTCTCGAGTGAAGCAGTATTTCACGTATAGGTTCTGCAAAGTTTGGAAGCTGTGTTCTGGAATAAGCATTGGGCATGATATAAAAAACAGAACTCTTAAATTATCAAAGGGCTTCATTATTGAAGCAAAAAGATTGCATGGAGAATGCAAGTACAATTCTTCAAAAGATGAAGATCTGCACAGTAGACGTGGGACTGTCACCTTTGTGCTGCAGGTGTGAGAGGGCTATCTGTGTACCTGCTTCAGAGAAGCCAAGGTTGGTTTGCACATCCGGGCCGGTTAGGAAGACAGAAGACTTCATAAAGGTCAACTTCCACACTGATTGGTTTTTAATCTAAAAACGCTTTCAAGGAAAGAGTTTTTCGTTAATCCCAGTGTCCTTATTATTCTTTAGGCATATAATCAAAATTATTAAAAAAATAGTTTGTATGTTAGAAATGCACCAAATGATAGGAGCCATCTTTATTTTCTTTTAAATAGTGACTAACGAAATCAATTAGATATTAGGGAATTAAGATACTAGGAATTAGAGATTAGGTAATTAGATATTAGGGAATTCCTAATAATCCCTAATTAGGGAATTAGATATTAGAGAATTAAGATTAAGGAATTTTGTTTTTATTCACAAAAAGAGCTGTCTCTATAATTCTAGAGTTTCAAATTTCTAATAACTGCAAGTAGAGATTTTTTCTTTTTGTTTCATTCCTGAGAATGAGAAAAGGTAAATAATGCTGGTTATAATTAGGGGGTATAATACAGTATAACGACAATACAAATGCAAAAAATGAAAGAGGAAAGCATGACCTAAAGACAGAAGGTGGAACCACAAATTGATTTTGACAAAAGGGTTCTAGATCAGTGATGTAGAGATCATTCCCACCTCTTCCCACCTGCCTCTTTCCATGCCCCGATGTCCATTATTTGACTTTTCAGATGTATAAATGCAGGTGCGGGATGACAGAGATGAATTTTGTATTAATCCTGTTGAATTGTTGAGATTATGATCACTTGACCCTTGATGTAAAAACTAAAGAACAAAAACACTTTTTAACAAATAGACCCAATGAATTATTTTGGTGAAACAACGGAAGAGCACCCAACTTCCATAAACTCCCATTCCATTACTGTTGACTTGCAAAACCAGTAGTCACTACCAGTTTTGGTATACATTGGGAGGGAAGGGGGCTGAGATAGTTTTTATCTTTTTCAGGGGGATTTTAGCTTCAACCTAAACATTCCTTTACAATTTTAGGCAATGAATTTTGTTTACTTCTCTCTCATATGGAAAGATTCTTACTTGAACTCAGCAGGAAGGCAAGATCTGTCAGTAAACACAAGCTCAAAGAACTTCAGGTATTCAGAACAAGTCATTTGCATCATTGACTTACTTTTTAACAACTGCAATTATTAATCTCATCACTAAACGTTAAAGAAATTTAGCAATTTGCCTAAAACCATGGGACTAATCTATGGAAGAATGGAGAACCCACAAATGCTTAATTTTTACTTTTAACCCAGAGTAATAGACCACCCAGGCTCTGCAAATTTAGGAACATTAAGATAAAGAATGAAAGTATCAGAAACCAAAGAAAATAATAAATAAAATCAGTATGGGCTCACGAAGAGTCAGTCTGAAGACTGAAAGTAACCACTGAAATCACTTGCTCTATTCCCAACTCCAAAAACTGGCCCTTCACTATTCCTTTCCTACTAATGTCCACACTTTGAGTGACTGCCAGAGAAGGAGATTCCTAACCTCTCGATTGGAAATTCAGACTTGTCTTGTAAACAGGGAGTCCTTATCTATAACCTATACTGTTCTTAAGTGTTTAGACTTAGAAAAGAATTGGTTATGGTCCAATTCTTTTCACTACTGCATTCACATTTTCAAAGTGAATCTCCATCTTGATTTTCAATAGTCTAGGAAACCTGGCAGTGTTTCTTGAATAGAAGACTTCCCACTTGTCAGTCCAGTTCCTATATAAATTTTTAGGATTGGTTTTGGTGACGTTCACTGTACATTGTCTTTCTTGAGACTTTTCTTAGCATCATGGCATGGAAATGAAATATCACTTAGTAGGATTAAGTTACAGATCTGGGCACTAGTGGGCATTGCCACTCTTTCCCACCAGCATCGCATATCTTTCTGTCTACAAGTTGCTCTCTTAGAAACTAGGTACCTGCAATTGACTTGTTATCAGATGGATGGTTCTGAGATAAAAATTAGATATGAGGACAGATAAATCATTCTGTGTTACCTTCTTTAAGAAATGTAACGTCTTGTCTTGTGGCTTTAAACCTGTACAGATGCCAAGAGAGTTGTATTCTCTTCCTTATCTAACAAACTAAAACTTTAGCTCTTAAAAATATGCCCCAGGACAGAAAATCTGGCTCATTTTCTTAAAATTTGGTCCAGTGTGAAGAGGCCAGAAAATGTGTTAGTTTGATTTGGGTTGTTGGATTTGCTACAGGAAAAATCAGACCACACTACAAAGATTTATCAGATGATTATGTTTTATTTAACCACAAACTAACAACTAAGAATTTAAAAAAGGATTTAAGATATTTGGAGAAGAAAAAGAAATTCTGAAATTTTGAGTCTATTCCTTTTCTTCAAAATCCTATTCACGTTTCCAACTAAATAAATAATTACCTTTTCCATTCCTGAATTTGCGAGACTCCCTGGAATGTGCAGTGGACCAAGGAACAGGCATTGCTTTAAGGAAGGAGGTATCATTATAGTTCTGCTACAGATTTACTCAGACAAATCACTTGTATTTGATTTGCCTCAGTTTATTTACATGTATATTGTGATTAGCTGGTTTCCTTGCCTGCTATAAAAGTTTTCTGTTTGTTTTTAATAAATGCTGAAAAGTTATTAATATCAAAAAATGAAGACAAATATCTTTATCAACTCATTGTGTGTGTGTGTGTGTGTGTGTGTGTGTGTGTGTGTGTGTAAATAAGTTTGGCCAAAAGAACATTATTTTGGACAAAGTAGAGGTAACTCTAGTATGATTAAACATTTTCTCCTTGGGAAATGTATCATTTGATTTCATAAATCTATTTGAGTGTCTTGTCATAACCTTTATTGGTCACATGTTACTGGGGTGTTTTTGTTTGCTGTCATTTGATTATCAATCAGTTGGGGATAGACATCATGGAATGTATATAGGTGAAGGTATGTATGCATCTAAATCTGTCTTCCAGTTCCTTGAACAGTGTTTCCTTAGACATGAGGAAGTAATTGGAGTGTGTGTTATTTCAGAACAAAAAAAAAAAATTCTGTAGGTATGTTAATGCACAACACCAGCATAATACACAATGATAACATCTGCCACTTAGGTCTTCATTCATCTTTGCATGTGACCCATACTTGGCATTATAGAATACTCTTTATAGGCTCCCTGGTGTCTAATAGTTGACAGTTTTGAGGAAATAACAGTTTTTACATTTTAGATAAGTACTCCCATGTATATTGTGGAATAAATGTTTCTTACCTTTTTACTTTATTCCGATTTTTTGGTTTTGTTTGTAATTAGACTTGGAAAATATCACAAAGCCAAGTCAGTGGTTACGTGCACTACTTTGAGCACGTTACTACTTTGGTGCATGCTTTTGTTGGCAAGATTTGGGGCCATTCATCCTCATCACTGAGATAAATACACAAACATACACACATAGTCCTTTCAAATTGCTGTTTATCAAAGCCTTCTCTCTTTGTCTCTAAAACTCATTCTTAGCCTCTGTGAACTATAAGAATAAACAAACTAAACTATTTAGATGAATAATGATGTTAATAATACTTTACATACTATTTGTAGATAAGTGGTTGTAGTGATTTTGAATTAAAACATGAAACATAAAAGATTAGAATAAAGTTTGAACGGTTAAGGATTATACTTAATTTGGAATCTTTATTAGGAGTGTTCTTTACAAAGTATATCCCCAAAGTAAGTTGTCTGTCCTGGAGGAAAGTTTAGCATCTTGAAAGAAGTAGGCACCTCTAGTATTCTGTCTGCTTTTAGATTAGATAGCTGTTTGTTGATAACCGGAAAGGAGAGAGAGATGAATGGCATCCTTACAAGGAAGAAAAACCTCTAGAACCAAAGAGACTCCCTACATCATTAAAGCTTTGCTCCATTAAGGGCAGATCTCTTCAAATATCTTGTAAACAGTGAGGCTGGTTGTCCTTGGGCTACACTCTCACTGGTCACTGGCTCATGGTCACGTCTGTTTTTCTGATTTCCTGATGGACATTCTGTTCTACATTGCTACATAAACCACCAGACTGCACCCTCAATCACATTTGGAAGTGTTTCCTAAGTTGTGGTTTTTGTAGTTTTCTTTTCTTTTTTTTTTATCCTGTCTTGTCGGCAGTTCAGTTTCAGCTGATCTTACCTCTCTTTGTTTTCTTTCTTTCTTTCTTTCTTTCTTTCTTTCTTTCTTTCTTTCTTTTTCCTTCTTTCTTTCTTTTTTCTTTTTTTCTCCTACTTTAAGTTTAAATATAGTTGGCATTTATCAAGGAAGAAGTACTAAACAAATGTTTTTTAAAGTTTCCAAAATCATTTTAAAGATCTTTTCTTGGGGCACCTGGGTGGTTCATTTCGTTGAGTGTCTGCCTTCAGCTCAGGTCATGATCTCACCATCCATGAATTCGAGCCCTGTGTCGTCCGGCTCTGTGCCTGGAGCCTGCTTCAGATTCTGTGTCTCCCTCTCTGTCTCTGCCCCTCCCCCGCTCATGCTCTCTCTCTGCCTCTCAAAAATGAATAAACATTAAAAAACATTAAAAAAAAGAGATCCTTTTTTATTTTGTCCTATCTTACATATCAAGCTAGATTATGCATGATATTTTGGTTAGATAATTTTGCCTTCATTCATTGCTATGGTAAATATTTTTCTTTCTTTAGAAAGTACAAGAGATTAAAACCTTGCTTGCCGTTGTTCTTTTTAAGGGCTAGTTTTTAGGGAAACAAAATAGTGTTTGTGTTTAATGTTAAAACATTAACATTTTATGCTATGTTATTACTGTTGCCAACATTTCTACAAGAGAAAGACAAAAGAATATACATACAAGTGGTGCCTGGGTGGTTCAGTCAGTTAAGCTGCTGACTTTGGCTTAGGTCATGATCACATGGTTCGTGAGTTGGAGTCCCACATTGGGCTCTGTGCTGACAGCTCCAAGCCTGGAGCCTGGAACCTGGAACCTGCTTTGGATTCTCTGTTTCCCCTCTCTCTCTGCCCCTCCCCTGGTCATGCTCTCTGTTTCTCAAAACTGAATAAATGTCGAAAAAAATTTTAAAAAGATGTATGTATATATACATAGAAAATCTATTTATCAGGCTTGTACCAGATCCTTGTTAAAGAATCACCATTTCAGGGCGCCTGGGTGGCTCAGTCGGTTAAGCGGCCGACTTCGGCTCAGGTCATGATCTCGCGGTCCGTGAGTTTGAGCCCCGCGTCGGGCTCTGTGCTGACAGCTCAGAGCCTGGAGCCTGTTTCAGATTCTATGTCTCCCTCTCTCTGACCCTCCCCTGTTCATGCTCTGTCTCTCTGTGTCTCAAAAATAAATAAACATTAAAAAAATTAAAAAAAAAGTCACCATTTCACCATTCATTTGTGAATGCATCAAATACTTATTGAACACTTATTATTTGCTAGACATTATTCAAAGCTCGGATTAAATCACTAAAAACAACAACAACAAAAAAGACCACATTCTACTCTGATGGAGTTTATGTTCTTTTTTTAATGTTTATTTTTGAGAAAGAGAGAATGTGCACACACGAGAGGGAGCGGGGGAGGGGCAGAGAGAGGAAGACAGAGACTCTGAAGCACGCGCCAGGCTATGTGCTGTCAGTGCAGAGCGCAATGTAGGGCTCAAACTCACAAACCACAATCTGAGCTAAAGTTAGACATTTCACCGAAGTCAGACCTTTAACCAATTAAGTCATCCAGGTGCCCTATGGAGTTTATATTCTACTCATAATTTGGGTAGGAAAGATCAATATAAGAAAATATACATAATAAAATTAATTGGTATGTTTGAAGCTAATAAGTATACAGAAGAAAATTTAGCAGCCATGAGGAATTCTAATAGAGGCATCAATGACAATTTTAATCAGTGTGGTCATGGCAGGCTTTACTGAGCAGGTGACATGAAGGGCTAAATGTAAGAGCATATTTGGTGTGTTTGAGGATCATCAATAATGCCACTGTGGCTGGAGTGGGGTGACGTAGGGGAAGGAAAGAGAATGGGGCCAAAATGGTAACTCAGGGTCAGCCGGATGTCATAGGGCCACACAAGTACTTGTGAGAAGGTTAGCTGTAGTTCTACATAAAAAGGGGGTGATGTTGGGGCACCTGGGTGGCTCAGTCGGTTAAGCGTCCGACTTCAGCTCAGGTCATGATCTCGCGGTCCGTGAGTTCGAGCCCCACGTCGGGCTCTGTGCTGACAGCTCAGAGCCTGGAGCCTGTTTCAGAGTCTGTGTCTCCCTCTCTCTCTGACCCTCCCCCGTTCATCCTCTGTCTCTCTCTGTCTCAAAAATAAATAAACGTTAAAAAAAAAATTAAAAAAAAAAAAAAGGGGGTGATGTTGCAGAGATTTGATGCAACATATAATCTGGGACAATTACTTTGATTTCTTTTTTGAGAAGCCCCTACAGAATTAATTGACCAAAGAAGGCCATTTATGATAATGATAGCTCAGATAAGTGAGGTGGGCATACATGTTTGAATTCTGGTGAATTCTGGATGTTTTTGTGAAAGAGAAGCCAGGGATATTCTCTGGTGGGTTGTTTATTGGCATTGAAGGAAATTATGAATCATGAATATTAAGTTGCCAGGCTACCTAGGATCATCAAAGGATTGATTGTAGATTGAGAAAAATGTAGACGGAGGGATCCCTGGGTACCTCAGTTGGTTGCGTGTCTGACTCTGGCTCAGCTCGTGATCTTGCAGTTTGTGAGTTCGAGCCCCATGTTGGTCTCTGTGCTGACAGCTCAGATCCTGGAACCTGCTTCGGATTCTGTGTCTCCCTCTCTCTCTGCCACTCCCTCACATGTGCTCTCTCTTGCTCTCTTTCCTCTCTCAAAAATAAACATTAAAAAAAAGTAGATGGAGAAGACCAAGACTGAGATCAGGAATGTTTATTAAGGGCTCAAGGAAAAGTGGAGAACAGCATAGAAGACTAATGTAAATAGTAAAGATAGTAAAGAGAAAGTGATGACCTGGAAACCAAGAGCGGAAAAGAACTGTCATATCAGCAATAGTTATCAAGGGTTTTAAATGAAACTCGTCATCAACCCTGGTTCAGTCAGGGAAGCAGAATCACTATGAGTAATGCAGAATGAGGAACTGATTGTGCACTTGCAGGAGGAGGTAAGGTAATAAGATACAAAAAGGGGATTTAAGTGATCAGGGAAAAATGACTCAGCAGACCTCCGGAAGCACTGGTATGATGGACACTTTGCAGTTTGCAGCGACAGATCTAGGAAAACTCGAAACTCCAGCTGTCAGAGTGAAACTGCAATGGATAGTTGCTAGAGAAATCTGGAAGGCCATCGCCCCTGCATTTGGTGGCAGGCTTGGCTTGCTGTTGGTTAGCCGAGCTGGTAGTTGTGAAGAACTGCAAGGAAGGAGGGTGGAAGAGAGGGAGGGCATGAATCGTACTACGTGTGTATTTCTTAGCACAGTTTGTCGCTACGGTTTTCACACAGTAAGCAGTGATTTTTAAATTCTGCCTTCTCGGTCTTGTGAACATTTCCCTTTGGCCAAATCTAACTCCAAACCATAAAGGGAAAGAGATTCCAGAACATGTAGTTAGAGCTTAGCTATGTTGACACAGGAAGAAACCACCACAGTCCCCCACTTTACACATTAAGAACCATATACACCGGTTTAAATTATATTTAATTTTCACAGAAATACATCATCAAGATATTGTATCAGCCTAACCTAATACAGCTATCCTTCCTGCAGCTAAAATTAGACTCTCCTACTCTCCAGAAGGAGATACAAAGTCCATATAGCACAATATCTGGATTTGGATAATGTTCTGTTACTTTTTTAGCTAAGCTGTATTTCCCCCCATGATATACATGAATTTATTTACTGAGGTATAAGTTTATTATATTAATATATCACATGTAGTAAATATTAGGAGACTAGAAGATGGGGAAAGAGAAAATGAGTAATCAAGTAATTTGATATCAATGTAAGAAATACTCATAATTATGTTGGTTTTTATTTCCAATGTGTATGTGGTCACATGGTCATACCTGTGATTTATATTTTCCTCTTTCCCAAGGCATTCCATTCTCCCTTTGCCCTTAGAACATTGCTCTGTTTCCTTGCCTCATGGGGTGACCCAGGCCTTTATTCCTAAATAGTGTGTCAATTAATAATCTGGCCTATACTGAAAAACAATATTTTTATTCATTATATTTTACCATAGAACGTGGATAGAACGTGGGAGAATTAAGAGGTATCTCAGAGGATATCCTGCTTTCTTTTCTGCCTGCTGGTCATAATGCGTTACCCATGGGAACTAACACCTCCAGCCCGACAATGCCCACTGTTGCAGGAAAAGGAAGCAAAAATTTTGTAGTGGGTAATAGTGGATGAAAATGAAGGTTCCACTCTCATAGTACTTTCCATTTCCAATTCTTCAAAAGCCATAGAGCTTTAGGCAAATGAGGCAAAATCTTGCCATTCTTCTGGTGTCCATGATGACTTCGCTCAGTTCACACTTAGAACCTGACATACTGGGGCTTTCGGGATTTGAATCTGGTTTTGGGTTTAGGAGCAGTGAGGATGGATGGGAATGGGTCCTCAGCAGAATCAGCGTGTCCCCAGAGGAAACTGTGTAAGGCAGGACCTACAGATTTTTCAAGCAAAGAGAGGATGGTTTATTTCCTCTGGCAAAAGAAGCTGATGAGTAAAAATTTAGGGGTTTAGGATCTTCATCTTCACCTATATCTGCATTCATGTTATCATCCCAAACTTGAGGGTCCCACTGCTCCCCAATAAATTAGTCAACTTTAAAATAAAAGATGGGGAAATATGAAAAATAGAATACTGTAATATTGAGAACTCAAAATACATTGTAATTTTGCTACCCACAGAATTAGACTGGGTTTGGTCTTAAGAAATTATTACTTCATGGCTATAGGAGATAAAGCTGTTTTTCTTCTCTCTCTCTCTCTCTTTCTCTCTTCTCAGGGAAGGCTTAAAACCTTTGTAATTCCTTACTTATATCTTTAACTGGAAATGAAAAGGCATGAGTTTATAATTTTCCTTTTCAAAGTTTTTAAGCACACTTAAAGCAAGCAGCCAACCAAAGTCACTGTTTGCTCTAAATATTCAGTGGTAGCATTTTTTGGTCACCCAAAGCCTTGATTCAGCAGCCACTTGATTACAGGTGTTTGGAGATACGAATTTGAGTAATTAGCATTACATGTTATAGATGATCCCATTGTTCGTTTGCCTGTGTCAAAAGGGTCCTTTATTCCTTAAGTTTAATCAGATCAGATAACTAATTCTACACTTTTGTCCTTGAGACCATTATAACGGATATTCTCGTATGCTATAAAGTAATATTTCCAACTATATTTTGATAGATTTCTAATAGATTTCACTTCACCAGTGATCCACCCAGGCATTGCCTCAAATGTATCTTGAGGCAAATAAAATTAATGTTTACATAGTTTATGTACATTATATATTTACTATTTTACGTAATGTGTATGTATTATATTTTATAAACACATACACATACATTTGCATTTTGAAGTTTTAGAACAGGATGACATTGATATACTCAGTTTTAATTTTATCAGAAGGCAAATAAAGATTCACTATTCAGAGAACTTCAGTTTTCATATAGTTTTACTTAAAAACATTTAAAAAGACTGTATGAAATATGTCCAAGACCATAATGTAGAAAATAGAAAATAGAGAACTCTGCTAATGTGCACAGTGAGCATTTTGGCATATTTCCTTCCAATAACTTTGAGATATTACACATATTTTTCATTCATTTAGATTACTCGAGCAACACTATTTACAATTAACATTTTTTTAATGGTTTCTACCATAAGCGTAAGCATTATTACACATTTGTAACAGGGTTTTTGTTTTTTTGATATAGCTTTATGCTATTGCATCAAATAGATGTACAATACTTTATTTAACCATTCCCTTACTGTTAGTTAATTCTACAATACCAAGACTGGTGCTGGTTTTTTTTTTTTTTTTTTTTTTTTTTTTTTTTTTTTTTTGCCAGTACTCTTTTGAGGGCAATCATCAACAAACAACTTAAACTTGCTGAAGCCAAAACAATTTTTTTGGCTGAGCTAGCTAAGAACATGTGATGTAGTCACTCCTGATTGAGCAACTTAAACATCATATTTAATCACTGGTGACATTCTTAAAACAGGATAAAATGGACAAGTGTGCAATCAAAACTCCCATTTTGATAAAAAGAAAAAAAAAAAAAAAGCAGAGCCAGCATCCAGGGATCACTTGTCCAAATCTCATCACCTATCCTGGAGAGCAGTAGGTATTAGCCTTTTCCTGGCAGTGGAATGAGTTCCATGCCCAGCCAATCTGGTTCTCCTTTCCAGAAAGTTCTCCGGTTGCTTCCACTGCATGGTAACACCTGAAGGGCCTTACAGGGGCCTCTTTCTGGAAAATGCTCATCTTTATTGCTCATGTTCTGAGAGTATGGATTTGGGAACGCAAAGGTAGGTAGAGCTGTGCCAGGTCTGACAGGTTTCTTCAGAGTCTCTCAGGAAAAACACTTCCCTTAAAAGATGAGCCAAATGCCAACTTTCTTGCCTGTGGTCAAATTCCAAAGGCAAAGAAGATCAAGGAATCAAAATTCATTTGTCTGGGAATGGCCTGGGAATTCCCATCTCTTACAGAAAATCTTTGGCCCTCACCCTCAGCTAATGGCTTCAGTCTCGTTCTGAACAAACTTTGAAGATGGAGAACAAAAGAGCTCTTGCCCAAAAGTTGTAGCTCCAGTGGATATTGTCTGACCGTGGGAGCAATGCCTGCCTCTGTCTGACTGAGAGGGTCTGACGGACAGGTGCTTTCAGGAGGAACCTGAGGGTGGGGATAACCTCCCAAGCCTTCATATTACTTAGAGCTTTGCTTCTCTTTCTATGATTTTGTTGAAAAAACAACCCTCAAAACCGAAAAGAGCTCTGCTAAGCCTGTGAAGGTCCAGATTATTTCTCTCTCATTCGGGTTGGACTTTTGCATTTAGGAAGAAAGAGTTTCCAACAAAGTGGAGTTTCCTTTCCTTCATGCTTCTAGACAGGCCTGTTTTCAGTGCAGTAGAAATGAGACTTGAATGAAGGAATAAGCTTAAAAAAAACTATTTTTTTTTCTTTTTCCAGACTTTGTAATTCATGGTTTGAGTCCCATACTATAGAATACATTTCAAATAGCTGCTTTGGATCTCTATCCAATTCTACGTGTTAGAGTTTAAGCTTTACCATGACTCCTCTCTTACCTTGTTTCCTGGGCTCTCAGCCCATCTTTTACCTCAGCTACATTTTAGCAAACACTTTGTGCAGGTGTAAGATGACAGCACCTGATAGGCAACTCACCTCCTGTTTCACTTTTGGCACGGAGCTCACCGCGCAACACCATCTTGCAGTCATGCTTGTGAAACCTGGAAGCATTAAGGGAGTTCACATACTCTAGAGAAGTCTCGTGACCAGTGGGGATGAGAGCTGGGGCCCTTCTTTCATTCCTTGAACAGGCCATTTTGGGCACATATCCCTCAATGTTTCTCACTAGGTCCTGGGTGGCTACAGCCCACATTGACCACCGTGATGACCAACTTTAGACAGCACCTTTGTGTTGATTTTTCCTCTTTCCCAGATCCCTATTCTGATTCTGAGATCACGTCTCAAAATACGCTACCTGCCCTCAAATACTTGTCCCAGGCTCTTCTTTCTGGAGAAGAACTCAGGCTAAGTCACCTCCACTTTCACAGGCAACTATGATTATATTGGAAATTTTGCTAGTGGCATGCCCCAGATCGCATCAGGCACTGTTGAATTCACAGCTCGAAATAGTTCCGTGAGCGTTCCAGCTCCATGTTTCTCCTCAAAGTTCTTTGATTCAGGTAGGCAATTTCTGCACACTGGCAAGATTAGCACCAACAATTCCCGGTTCATAACTTGTACTCTAAGGGAAACTGACTAGAAAAAAAAAAAAACATGCTATTTTTCCAAGGGTTTTACCAAAAATCCCAGGTTGTGTCCAGTTGGCCTGGTTTACATCATGTCACAGTCTAAATCAGTCAGTGGGCAAAGCATGGCCGGCTTTGATCCCAGGAGCAATTGAGGGAGGGGGCAGAGGTGTGGTTCACAAAGGAAAGATCAATTGACCATTCCAGGATGGTAACAGCTACGTAATGAGCACTGTTGCTTTTATCTTCCTCCTCTTTTTGCTCTCTCTCTGCTGGTTTAGCAGTACATATTTTTGGAAAGGATTTCATTACTATACTGTAAATTGACTTCTTTATTATACTTTTCCTGATCTTATATAGGACAAAGTATTTTTTTAAGTCATAAAATTACATATGTTAAAATAATTAAAACATAGGAGAAAAACAAACAAAAATTTAGAAAATGACAATGAAAGCAGGACTTAGAATAGAAATCCTAACTCCTATTAGTGGGCCTATGTAAATTTGATTTTAAGCTTTCTAGTGGTTGCCATGATCAAGCAAACACAATTAGGAAAATTTGTGCTTTCACAAAAGCAAAACAGTTGTTTAGAAAAGCATTGGTAAGATACTACTCTTACCAATACCAGGAATTCCTTCATTGGGCCTCACCAAGGAAACCCTGTACTGTTAACAACATACACGTTCAGCCACTTTATTATAGTAAATACATTGGAGTGCTTTATAGAATTGGTCCTTGTAACGCCCTGCAGTATAAGCTCAGGGAATTACACTGAAATAAAATGTGAAATAGTTTTATGGATGCCAATATACTAGAAGCTGGGTATGGGATTCTCTAATAGCTTGACTTGATTCAGAAATAAAATGTCAAATAGGGAGAGTAGCTTTTCCCATTATGGTGCAATGGGCATTGGTCCCTACTGGCCATCCACTAAAACAAGACAAAAGATCCATGGTCATAAAAACTTGGGAAACATTGGATATTATCTTAGAATTTAAAACATCATACTGGTTTATTAAATATTTGGAGAAAAATTACAGTAAATGTTTTATTCATTCTCATTTCATTTACTGATGTATTTATTTATTCAACATATAAACCTCCTCTGTTCGAGAATAGATGCTAAATGTTAAGGAATGTGATGGTGAACAGGTCCAAATACAGTAGCTGTTCTCATGAAGTAGGCAGTCTAGTGGAAGATGTTGATGTCAATGATCACATTTAAGGACTTAAAAATTCTAACCAATGTAAGTGTTTTAAAAAGAATAACCTAGCACTGGAATCTGCCACAACTCTTGTAAATGTTTTATATATACTAATTCACTTAATCCTCCCAATAACCCTGTGAATTAGTTACTACCATGATACTCAATTTATGGGTAAGGAAACTAAAGGTAGAGAAAACAAAGTCACACAGTTACTAAATAAAAGCGCTAGAAGTCAAACAGATCCAGAGTCTGCTGTTTTGCCCCTCTGTCATAGACAGTGGTTTTGCACACAATTTAAAAAAAGGCGGGGCTGGGGGTACAGCTGGGAGAGGCGCCTGGGTGACTCAGTCAGTTAAGCACCAACTCCTGATTTGGGATCAAGTCAATATCCCAGGGCTGTCGAATTGAGGCCTGCATGCTGAGCATGGAGATGGTTTAAGATTTTCTCTCTCCCGCCTTCCCCTCTCTCTCCCCAGCTCACACCATCTCTCCATCTCTCTCTCAAGTGAATATTTTAAAAAGTTGAGGGAAGGGCATGAAGAGGTGGAACTATCCTTATTTTCAGATTGTATAATGTGGAAAAATAGAGATGCATGTAATTACTGTCTCTCCAAGCAGAATGCCATTTGGTTAAAACATTAACACCTGCCACGGTACTAGCCCCACCCCTGCAAAGTCCCCTGGATAAGTTCTCCCACAAGGCAGCCTGCCCTGCTTTACCACTCAGTTTACACCATCATTCAGAAATTAGATAGGTGCCAAAGGTTAGGTTCTTTCTCCCTTCCCTGAAGTCAGAGTCCTCTTGCCAGTGGTTTCTTCTGCCAGTGATTTGTTTATGCCCAAATGAGTAATAAAGCTTGGAATTTTTCATTATTGGCTTGGTAGTGTGTTTTGACATTCTACTACTATAAATAGAAACAGAAGACCAAGCAATGAATTGGGTCACAAGGTAATATGATTAACAAATTACCTCCTGGCTCCAATAAAGGAAATCAGAAACATATCAAACAGAAGTAAGTGGTGTTCCATTCTACCATCAATAATCAATAAGAAAGTAAGCTTAGATTGGTAAGATACCAAAATACCAAAACAAAATAGCAAATCAAAATACTCCTCTCTATCCTCCTTAAAATAACTCTATAGATTACCTAGGAATTACCTGTAAACTATTTAGAAGACTGTTAAAAAGTAGGTCATAACACCTAACTTGAGAGAACTTATTTTTTTTAAACAATACTTATTCATTCGTTCATTCATTCATTTGTAATGCCATATAAGTATATGGTAAAACTATTTTTTTTAATAAATGAAATTTATTGTCAAATTGGTGTCCATACAATACCCAGTGCTCATCCCAAAAGATGCCCTCTTCAATGCCCATCATCTACCTTCCCCTCCCTCCCACCCCCCCATCAACCCTCATAAAACTATTTTTATTGTAAAATATAATTTATTGTCAAATTGTTTTCTATACAACACTTAGTACTCATCCCAGCAGGGGTGCCCTCCTCCATGCCCATCACCCACTTTCCCCTCTCCGCCCCACCACCACCCCCCCGCATCAACCCTCAGTGTGTTGTCAGTATTTAAGTGTCTTATATTTGCCTCCCTCCCTCTCTGTAATTTTTTTCCCCTTCCCTTCCCCTGTGGTCTTCTGTTAAGTTTCTCAGGATCCACATATGAGTGAAAACATACGGTATTTGTCTTTGCCTGACTTATTTCACTTAGCATAATACCCTCCAGTTCCATCCCCATTGCTGCAAATGGCAGCATTTCATTCTTTCACATTGCCAGGCAGTATTCCATTGTATATATAAACCACATCTTCTTTATCCCTTCATCAGTTGATGGACATTTAGGTTCTTTCCATAATTTGGTTATTGTTGAAAGTGCTGCTATAAACCTTAGGGTACATGGGCCCCTATGCATCAGCACTCCTGTATCCCTTGGGTAAATTCCTAGCAGTGCTATTGCTGGGCCATAGGGTAGTTAATTTTTTGAGGAACCTCCATACTGTTCTCCAGAGTGGCTGCACCAGTTTTCATTCCCACCAAAAGTGCATGAGTATTCTCATTAAGAGAGAACTTACTACTGAATGAGATGTCTTACTGTAAACATGTTAGTTTGCAAATGTATCTATGATTCAAAATATTCAAAACAATTTTAATGAAAAACAAGATTTTAATGCACTTTTTCAAAAATTCTATTTATTTATTTTGAGGGGGTAGCAGCAGAGAGGGGCAGAGAGAGAGAATCCCAAGATCTGTGTGTCAGCACAGAGCCTGATGTGGGGCTCGAACCCACAAACAATGAGATCATGACCTGAGCCAAAATCAGACATTTAGCTGATGAGCCACTTAAATGCTCCAGAAAAGCAAGATTTTAGAAAGACATGAGAAAACTATACTAAAAATTTGTATAAGACAATAGAAGTCAGTGATTAACTCAAATGGTTTTTAAAAGAGAAAAACCATGGAGGCTTCATGCAACTGTATATTAAACTGTGTCATAGAGCAATCATCATGGAAACTGCGATGTTGACATAGGAGCAGAAAGATATGCCAACAGAGTCCTGGACACATAGATATTGGGCATAAGATTAAGGAGCCATGAAACTTCAGGGGAGAAAAGATGAATTATTTAGTAGATGGCACCAGGAAACTTGGATCATTTTTGTGGAGAAAAGTAGTGAGACTACCTACATTACGTACAAAGGTAAATTTTAGATGGAACAAAAACCAGAATACAAAAAGCAAACTGCAAAACCTAGGCCGAAAGCCTAAGCAAAAAAATAGGAATATTAAAGGTAGATATAAATCTATCAAATTTCAGGTTTCTTTGTTGCTGAAGAAAATTAGAGACTGGGAAAAAACATAGGCAATGCCTAAAACGAAGCATTGATATCTGGAAAATACAAGAATTTCTTCAAATCAAAAGGACAACTCTGGAAGCCAAGTAAAAATGGACAAAAGATAAAGGTTGACAGTGACATTAAGGCTGGCAAGTGCTATGTTATATTGCTGAACTTACTGATTTAAACTGAAACAGTAGCAGGATTCCATAAGATTAGACTTAGAAGGCAGAAAAACCCCAGGTGTTTGAAATGTCCATGCAAATGTCATGCAAATGTGTATGAAATTGAAACCTGTGCTCCTGTGCACCACTGGTAGACGTTTATTCTGTTGCAGATGCTGTAGGCATCTGACGTATTTAGAGAAAGTAAGTATGCATGTTGATGATGAATATACTTCTTCACCAATCATTCCACTCTGTTGTATATACCTTGTTATTTATTCACTGACACCCACTGCATACTTGATTGTGTGTTTTTTTTTTTTTTTAATGAAGTGGGGGAGTTGGAGGTAACCAAGGAGTTCCACCCAAGACAAC
This sequence comes from Panthera uncia, assembly GCF_023721935.1. NCBI lineage: Eukaryota > Metazoa > Chordata > Mammalia > Carnivora > Felidae > Panthera > Panthera uncia. The sequence goes on from NC_064816.1 coordinate 85,662,820, forward strand.
TAGATAATGAAAAGTGTGATGGGTGTTCACCATGGCATGGTGCAAAGCATTTGGAAGCATTGAATTTGACAGGCATATACAACCCCAAGGGATTGTGAAGCACTGCTGAGTGAAAATGGGAGCAACATTTCTTAGTGCCAGATTTGTTTCAAAGAAAAAAAGAGATAGAAAAAAAATAACTGTTAATAGTCCTTGTCGATAGGTACTTATCCATGGTCATAAATCAAAATGAATGCAGCCACCCGTGGAAGAACAGAAGGAAACAGAAGTGGGAATCACGACTCAAAGAGTAACAAGCATGAATAATGAAATAAAATGAAACAAGAATGAGTGATTGTCCTGGTTATTACTGCTATGTAACACATCCTCTCCAAATTTAGTGATGTAAAACAACCAGAAAGTAAGCTTAGAATGATCAGATACTGATCAAAATAGCAAAACCTCCACCCCCCCCCAAAAAAAAAACTCTATAGACTATCTAGGAATCACCTGTAAACAATTTAGAAGACCATGCACCTTCCACTTGGTTCTCTTGGTTAAAAGGTAGGTCATAATACAAGAATTAAACAAATGGAAAGAGAAAAAATATTCTTGAATGAGATATCTAGTTGTAAAGATGTTAATGCTCAAATTTATCTGTGACTTCAAAATAATCCTAAAAGAACTCAAGCAATATTTTGGAGAAACGTGAGAAAACTATTCTATTTATCTATTTATTTGCTCACAGATTTGAGAGTTAGGAATCCAGAAAGGCTACAGTATGTCTAAAGATTCAGTTAACAAGATTTAAAGGGCTGGGGAAATAAACATCTGGAGCTGGATGATTTATTTCCAAGATGATGTCTTCACTCACGAGTTTGGAATCGAAGATGAGATGACTTAATGCCTGGCCCAACTTTATTCATCAAACAACTCTGACACATGGCCTCTCTAGGTGGCTGAAGCTTCTCCCAGCCTGATGGCTAAGTTCTGAGGGGGAGTGTTCCAAGAGTGGCTGCCCCTGAATGGGTGTTCCAAGAGAACCAAGTGGAAGGTGCATGGTCTTGAATGGTCTAGTCCCAGAAATCCCATAGTGTCAATTTTACTACACTTTGTTGGCCTAACAAGCCACAACCCCACACTAATATGAGAGGTGGGGATATACACACATCTCTGAGTGGAAAAGTATCAAGAAAAGCATGTGGTTTTGGAGAGATTGTTGAGGTCATCTTTGGAAAATAAAATCTGTCACAATTGTGTACACAGAGATGATGATGATATTTCATGAAATATGTAATAGGTGAATCAACTCTGCCCTTCACATCTCCTCACAAAAGGAAGGAACGGGGAGAAAAAAATAGGAAGAAGAAATTTACGTAACGAAGAAAAAACCCGGAAGAGGAAAATGGAAGAAAGCGGAAGAGCAAAGGTTGTTTTAATCAGAGAGTTGATCAAATTTAAAACGGAAACAAAATTAGGTTACATGAAGAATGTTGGTCCTCATTCTTAGAGAAACTAAGCAGTTGAAGGTTGTTAAAAATGACGTGACTGAATATACGTTCTGACAAGACTCCTCTCCCTGTAGTGTGACAAATGAATAAGAGGAAGATGATAGTAGGTTACAGGAAGACCAATTAGTGGAATATTAACATAATCAGGTGGAAAGATAAAGGTTGCCTGAAATAAAATCGAAATGGTAAAAATGAAAAGATGTACACGTGTTCAGGACAAAAGTATCAATGGAATGTGGGGGAGAGAAAAAAGTATCACAAAAGTAAGAAAAGTATCAAAAATAAGAAAAAAAGTATCAAATTGGATGTGGGAGAGGAAGAAGTAAGAATCATCAAGGATAACTCTTAAACTGAGCAACTCTTATGGGAGAGTTAACCAGTTAGAGGTAGTTCATAAATTCAGGCTCCATCATGGATTTTGAATATGTAGAATTCATAGTGGAGGTCTCAGATGAAGTAACATTTTGGAGACCTTTGTATAAAAGTAGCTTGCTGTGAGTGAGTAGCTTTGCTGTGGGAAAATTAAATTAAAGTTCAATTAAATCAATATTTCTTAAAATATTTGGTTATGTTTTCCCTTCTTAATGAACCATCTATAAAATCATATGTACAAGTAGGTACAACGTTGTCTTAAAAGAAGTGGATGGATAAATACTCTTCAGGAAACTTACTATAGATAGTTTATTTTGGCCCTTCCCCCCCCCCCCCAGTTTTATTTCATTTTTGAGAGATAGAGACAGTGCAGGTGGGGAAGGGCCAGCGGGACAAGGAGACAGGGAATCCCATGCAGGCTCTGCACTGTCAGCATGGAGTCAGATGCAGGGCTCAAACTTAAGAGACTGTGACATCATGACCTGAACTGAAACCAAGTCTGACGCTTAACTGACTGAGCCACAAAGGCACCCCTATTGTGGCCTATCTTCTAAATGGTTGGTGAAGGCACTTTATTGAAAATTGAAAAACATGACAGGTACTTAAAAGAGAATTAACAAGCAGGGGCTGGTAAATTTGGGTCACTTTTAACAAATCAACCTGGGAGGAAGAGTAACATTGTCTTGAGAAAACGGAGCTACTTGATAGTAATGATATTTGTACCTAAAACTGAAGACTTACTATTTAGCATTTTACACGGATTAAGGCATATGTTTATAACATTCCTGAGTGAAGTTGTAGTATTATTGTCACTTTAAACATTAGTAAATGGACATAGAGAAATTATATTCTTTACAAAAGATGACTTGTAAGTGAAGAAGCTAGGATATACATTTAGGTGAGTCCTGTCCATATCAAAGACAACACGAGAACTTCATGAAAGAAAAACATGCAAGTATTCATGAGAAACACTATCTAGTATTTTCTTTGCATTCAAAAAAGACATGTAATAGGATTTAGCAACATTTGAAAAACCCAAAAACTGAGAAGTCTAATCACTTTGGATTAGCGATATCTTTTTTAAATCAAGTAGAGTATTTTAGGGGATTTTTTTTCCCTCTCTTACCTGGAATGAGGTATGGAGGATTGGCAGATTGCTAATTATTTGTCTATGACATAATGAATAATATCTGAGTGAAAAATATCTAGACATGAGACTTGGGATTGCCTCTTAATTAATTTTTGGCAGAAATGGAGCTTCTCATCTGTCTTTTGGCCAAGAGTGCTAAGATTGGGTAGGGCATCATTATATATCAGAATGCCTTATTTTGAGCCTATTTCTTGAAAGAGACTTTTGTGAAGACTTGCGTATTAGCAAAAGGGAGCATGAAATCTTTAAGGTAATGTTAAGAAAAAAAAATCAAAATAACTTTTCATTATTTTAATGAACAGGTCAACAAGGTAGAAGCCTTACAATAAACCGTGAATTTGCCTTGGACATAGCCTTCAACAGAAGTACAGTTAAAGTTTTGATTTTCAATCTTTTTTTCAGTAGGAGGAATCTAAAACAATGGATAACATAAAATATAGGGTCATAAATCTCAGAATCATATTCCATGAATATATTTTCCTTGCCAAACAAAATCTGCCAATCTATATTAAAACATTAAGTTTTAGATGGTTTTGAAAATTATAGTGAGTAAATATAACCATAACCATAGTGTGTTATCTGATTGCTAATCTTTATATTTAAATTATACCATGGACATATGTTTTAACTCAGAACTTTTCTATCTTTTCTTCTGTATCTTTTAAGATGGAAATAATTCTGTTTCAGTAGTGAGGCTTCTCAGGATCACTTTGCAGATAATCTTAATTTGTAAATCTGCCTGAATATCTAGGTCCTACCTTGTTCCAGTGATCAAATACTTGCCTTAAAACTCCTTTTCCAGAGCATCTGGGTGGCTCAGTCAGTGGAGTGTCTGACTCTTGATTTCAGCTCAGGTCATGATCCAAGGGTGGTGGGATGGAAACCTGTGTGGGGCTCCATGATGAGTGTGAAGGCTGCTTGAGATTTTCTGCCTCCCTCCCTCTCTCCCTCCTTCCTTCTCTCTTTCTCTCTCTCTCTCTCTCTCCCCCTCCCCTCCCTCTCCCCCTCCCCCTCCGATCCTTTCCCCTGCTTGTCCTGTCTATAATAATAATAATAATAATAATCATCGTCATCATCATCATCATCAAGCCTCCAAAACAACAAACAACTCCCTTTCCTAGGCTTCATGCTCATTGTATTATTAGTCCTTGCCTCTATCACCTCCTTGACTTGGCGCACTGGTTCCTCTGAAATGTGAACCTCATCCTATCCATATCAGTATTCTGTGGAACCTTAGAAATTTGTCCTCAAAATCCTATCACATCATTGAGATCTTGTTACCTGCTATTAGGTCCATTGATGGTGGTCACCCCTTGTCTGGGTCTCCAAAGTGTTCTGATACTCTGTCAAGTTTCCCTGATCACCTGTTGACAATCTTACCAGTTGTCTCTGGATGAATTTCCACCTAATATTGCCAGTTAGTATTCTATCCAAATTCAGGCTCTGTATGCCTTGCTGGACTGTCTGTGGTATAACGTAATCACAGACATGAGTTCAATGCTTCATTCTGATATTTAACAGGTGTTTGGCTTAGGCAAATTAGTTACCCTCACTGAGTACTATTTTCTTCATTTAAAAATGAAGATAGAAATAATAATTTATAATCTGATATTGGATCTAGAGAGTTGCTTATAGAGAGAAGGAAATTATGTAGATGAGTGTGCTACATGAATTGAATATTGAATCTATAGACTACCACTGTACTAAGCTCTTTATAGGAATGGTTATGATCTAGCGATGCCCATGATTTCTATTGAAGTGCCTTGCTAATAACTACTAACTACTGTGATCTACCTTATACTAATATTGTAAGAAATAGAGATGAAGCACTTGGCCTAGCCCCAGCATTTGTCAATTCCACCTTGACTTGTAGCTGAGGTTCACACAGGTAGGATTCCCATTTTGGTGTATCTCATATTAAAGACCAGTTGCTCTTAGGGTTGTTCAAATGAACAAAGCACATGCTGTCTGTAGTATTATCACTAGCTAATAATGCTGTTCCTGTGCTGCACCTGTGTCGTCTTTATATCCCATTGGATTCCTTTCTATTTCCTACTCCCAAATTTGCATATTCACCAAAACACTACAATGAGTATATTTACAATATTATTAGGTCTTGGGGATATTAAAATTAACATTATTTTGGGCCACCTGGATGGCTTAGTCTGTTGAGTGTCCAACTGTTGGTTTTGGCTCAGGTCATGATCTCACACTTGGTGGATTTATTGGAGTCCTGTGTGGGGCTCTGTGCTGTCAGCATGGAACCTGCTTGGGATCCTCTCTCTCCAAATGAATAAATAAACTTAAAAAAATGAATATTATTTAGACATGACATAAAAGTAATGTGAACTGTATAATTAAACAAATTACATGAATGAACTGTGAATTTAACTTTTGAACAACATGAATTGGGACTACATATACGTTGATTTCTTTTAACAATACAGCACAGTACTATAAATGTATTTTCTCTTCTTGAGAATTCATTAACATTTTCTTTAGCATTATTGTGAGAATACTGTATGTAATACATATAACATATACAATATATGTTGTTGACTGCTTATATCAGTAAGGCTTCTGATCAACAGTAGGCTATTAACAATTCAGTTTTGGGGGAGACAAAAGTTACACATGGATTTTTGATTGCAAATAGAGGTCAGTGCTCTTAAGCCCCATGTTGTTAAAGGGTCAACAACTGTATTTGTATGAGCTACATGACTTTCCATAAGATACCTATTACAGGGACAAAATTTTGCTGCAGTTAATACAAAGAATGTCTTTTAAATGGCTTTTTGAAAGTAATTATTTGTGTGTAGTCTTTAGGACAACTTGAAATATCATTTACTGACCACACAAGTCGATCATTTTGAAACTTAATTTTACCACTACTACACATACATGAAAATAGTTGACTTAAATTCTTTTTAAATGAGTGCTGGTGTCAAGAACTGTGAAGTGTCTGAGCATTTACCATGTTTGAAAATCTATTAAGTTAGTAAGTCATAATTTAATAGATGCTGGCAGAAGACACAAGACTCCTAGACCAGAGACAAAGAAATGTGTTACTCATAGTATGGCTGGCAACAGCATCTTGTTATTTGTGTTAGTGTCCCTTGCTCTCACATCGCATATGAGTGATACAAATGGCCCAGGTAGATGCTTCACATGCTGTAGTTTTGCATCACAGCTGAGGAGTCCCAAGATTAGGGAAACTGAATCTTTTATAATAGAGTATAAACCTCCCTGAACTTAGTGTTGGATGGAGAGACATTATCTTTATTAGGTTTCAAAATACAAACGAAACAAACAGACAAACCCTCTCTGCTCAAGAGAGACATACTCTTCCTCTTTTAAGCTTGCTCGTAGTACAAACATCCTTGAAAAGATAGCCCGGAACACAGGCTATCACTGCTTCTGATTGTAAAATGTATAGGAATATAGGAGACCTGCATAGAATTGTATCCCAACAGTTGCTCACATGGAACATTTTTTTGGATATGATTCTGTTCCATTTTGAGTAAAATTCAGCAGTTCTAGTTGGTAATACCCCAGAGGAAGAAATCTAGTCATCTTGGTTTTGGGGGTAACCCATGGCTAGTCTTCTGTATCCTCACTAAATTTATCTACTATTCTGAACAAGTAATTCTAGAAAATTTAATTCTATTTTGACATCTTGATGATCCATTACTATTACTGGTGTTTATGCTACATGATGAAATCTGTGGTGATGGAAATAGCAGGAATACTTTAAGGTGGAATCTGTCGAAAAAGACAAATGTCAATTTTTGTAGTTAAGACCCTTACCATTAGTTTGTTCATTCAACCTATATGTCTGTTATATATGTAAGATACGTCCAGCATGATTGTACATATGTTGACTGTAGTTAATGAAACAAAAAAGTTTCTACCTTATGGAATTTATAATCTAGTGGCAGAAAAATAAATATTACCATCTTTGACATCCAAAGAAACAACAACTGATACAGTTCACTATCATATCTACTCCCCCTCTTTCCTCTTTTCTGTTTCTTTTCTCCATAATCATTGATAGTGTGTGTGTGTGTGTGTGTGTGTTTATCTAATATATAAAACTTACTTTGCTAATCATTAATTTCTTCCTGCTAGAATGTATGATGCATGAGGGCAGGGATTTTGGCTTTATTCAATGCTATCCACACAAGGTACAAAACGTTTCTGACCTAGGAGAAGATTAAATATTTGTGGAATGCGTACTTAAATGGAAAAATAAAATAGACTTTCAGGGAACAAAGGCATCCAGGGGAAATCTTCCCAAAGACCAGTGAATTAGAGGAAGAAGAAAATGATAGTGGCCATTTGATAATAGATGTGACATAACGACATATTACCAGAAAAACAAAACAAAACAAAACAAAAACTTTAGTGAAACTTCATTGGGAGCTATAATTTCTCTAACATTGAATATATAAGTAGGGAACTGTAGTTTATTACTTTTAATGGAGCCATGTTTATATCTTGCACTCTGGTTTGGCCTGGGTGGAAAAAAATATTTTCACATATATAAGTGTTCCTGGAACTTCTTTTGGACAGAAAACAGATCTAAAATCTAGCCAGGCATATAAAACAAGACATTTTCTTTCTTTCTTTTTCTTTTTTTAAAAAGTGTATTTATTTCTGAGAGAGAGTGAAAGAGCACTTGTGCACATGTGAGCGGGGAAGGGACAGAGAGAAAGGGGGAATCAAAGGTGTGATGCGGATTTTGTGCTGACAGCAGAAAATCTGATGTGGGCCTTGAACTCACAAACCATGAGATCATGACCTGAGCCAAAGTCAGATGCTTACCAGACTGAGCCACCCAGGCGCTCCAGGGAAATGACATTTTCTAAAAATACATCCTGAGGTACAGAGACCAGGTCAATCCCTGCATATTTAGTTTGAAATCTCAATGGGAGGCAATTAACATAAAGGTGTATGAGAGGGTAATTCTGTAAACATATTTCATTAAGACTTTTCTATGCCAAGAGTGGTTTTTAGGCTAATTCTACATGAAGGATTTATGTTTTTAGCTTTTCTCTTACATATACCAGTTGGCATGATATAGAAGAATTTGAGCTAAAACACATTTTGCCACGTTACTAAAAAGTTGATCTTAACTGGGGCCTTAGGATTGAAAGGGGCTGTGAAAACATTCTTCCTTGTAATGTATGCCTTCAGAAATAATATTCTAGAGATCTGCAAAATAGGACAGAAGAGGTGAACTTTGTGACATTTCTGTAAATTGCCTAGATCCTGTATAAAGCAGAAGTTTCAGGAAGTTGTATATTTTATGTATTTTCATTTTTTAGGTTTATTTTTGAGAGAGCACAAGTGGGGGAGGGGCAGGGACAAAGGGAGAGAGAGAATCCCAACGAAGTTCTGCACTCAGCATGGGAGCCTGACACGGGGCTTGATTTCATGACCAGGAGATAACGACCTGAGTTGAAATCAACAGTCACTGCTTAATCAACTGAGCCACCTAGGCGCCCCTATTTCATTTTTAAATGATAGTATGTTGCTCTCTCCATCTGCAATAAATGTCTTCGATACTGCTTTTGCTTAAGGAGAAAAACAACTTCTCATTTACCTTTGATTTCAAGAATTTTAATTCAGAATAATCATTTTTAAAAATCTTGTTCATGTTTTGTCAGTATCTTAAAATATTCATTAGGCAGCAACGGGGATGAAGTACAAAATGGAAAGGAATAAACTGAAGAAAAATCTTTATTCATAAGCAGAGTCTTTACAAGATGACACTAAGAATTTCTCAAACTCTAGGGATTAAATCAAATAATTTCTGGGTGGAATAGGTTTTGACTTAGTAATAACAGCACCCATCTTAGAAACACCATTTTTAAACACCTAAGGCTTCTAAATGTTTTTATGCAATGTTTTAATTTTATTTTTAATATTTATTTATTTTGAGAGAGAGAGAGACAGAGACAGACACCATGTGCAAGCAGGGGGAGGGACAGAGGGGAGGGGAAGAAAGAGAATCCCAAGCAGGCACCGTCCTGTCAGTGGAAAGCCCAAACTGGGTCTTGATCGCAAAAACCATGAGATCATGATTTGAGCTGAAATCAAGAGTCAGAGGCTTAACCAACTGAGCCACCCAGGCACCCCTATTTTAATCTACCAAAAAAGAGGGGGGCACGTATTAATATTAGGAAGGCAGAGCAACTCATGACCTTATGGGACTTCTTCTCCCTATAATTTTAATCACTTTAATTCATAATGGAAAAAAAACTGTGATTCTGATGTAGCTCAATTTATAAATGAGGTGAAACAACTTATATTACTTTTAGTAAGTTATACAAAGAAATTGCTGGTAGAGCAAAAAGGTGTATAAGCCAATCAATATATTTTGCGATCTATTTCTAACGAAAGGAAGATTCAGACACCATTGTAAAAATGGCCTTGCAGACTCCTCTTTTATTCATTAGAAGATTGTGTCCGCTGATAGCCATCATAGTTTTTTTTGTCCAGTTACTAATACTTCTTTGTGGAATTCTTGCTTCTTACAGTATTTATCTGATGGTTAAAAAAATCTTATTTTGGTGACACTCTGATAGGAACAGACACGCAGTAGGAGAGATGGTGGATTCTTCTTTTTATTTATTTATTTATTTTTATTTTTATTTTTTTTAATTTATTTTTTTTTCTTAATGTTTTTATTTATTTTGGAGACAGAGAAAGACAGAGCATGAGCAGGGAAGGGGCAGAGAGAGAGGGAGACACAGAATCGGAAGGAGGCTGCAGGCTCTGAGCCATCAGCACAGAGCCCGATGCGGGGCTTGAACTCACAGACTGTGAGATCATGACCTGAGCTGAAGTCGGACGCTCAACCGACTGAGTCACTCAGGTGCCCCCAAAGAAATGGTGGATTCTTAAGAGGATGCTGCTTGATGCTATACGTATTTCCTCTTTATATCAGGACTCCCAAGGCAGGCACAATGAGCAACTCCCTGAGAACCATAGCTAATTGTGCCCTGTATTACTACGCAGGTTTGCCTATGTAATTATTACCCTCGAATTGATGTATACGATTCTCCTCTATATTTTGGGCTAATGTTTGGAAGTGAGGATGGGTCCAATGGAGAAGAAAGAATAATAGACTTTGGAAACTTTACATCCTGAACCCCTGCTCTTGCTTAACAGAATTGAAAAAGTAAGTCTTGGAGTGGTGGAAAATGAGAGCGCTGCCCCACCGCAGCAGTGATCCGAATACCCACCACCATTCTGGTGACTCCTTACAAAAGGCCTATTGTGGACATGATAGTTCACATAGAGTCCTTGAGCCAGAACTACGCTTTCACCATTTTCTAGATGGAATAGTACACAGGCATTGATTTAGTTTGACTTCCTTTCTCATATTTGAAGCTGAAAACATACAGACTTCAGATGACAGAATTCAGTGAATCCCAGCTTGGGGACTGGTGGGAAGAACACTTCACCCCAACTCGTTCAGAGGTCATGGCCACCTTGTACTTGGGCTATTTTAAAGTCCCATATACCACAAGTCTGCCCAGAGTTTGCCAGAGATAATTACATCTAATTTTATATGATTTTATGTTTTTATCCCATTCCCCTTTTCAGCAAAGTTATTTTATATGTTCATAATACAGCTAGGTTTTTGGGTTTATTTACTTGTTTTTGCCATGGCCTTCATTCTTTTCTGGGATCTCCTGACTTCTTATAAGTGACTTTTTATTAATTTGCGTGGGTTAAAGTTTATTCTTTGTCTTACAAGGTTCTTTGCATTTTGAAAATGCGTGATGCTATGTATGTACCATTACAATATCCCACAGAAGAGCTTCATAACCCTAAACCTCTCCTCTGCTTCACCTTTTTGTCTTGTCTCGCCATGAATACCTGCAACCCCTGATCTGTTTACAGCATCTGTAGTTTTGCCTTTTCTAGAATGTCATACAATTAGAACCATATAGTATGTAACCTTCTCACATTGTCTTCTTTCTCTTAGTAATATGTATTTAAGGTTCCTCCATGTCTTGTGATTTGATAGTTCATCTATTTTTATTGTGGAATAATATTCCATTGTCTGGTGTACCACAAGTTTATCTCTCCAATCTGGGTTGGCTCCAATTTGGGGTGACTATGAATAGAGCTGCTGTAAACATCCCTGTACAAGTTTTTACATGAATGTAAGCTTTCAACTCAGTTGGCTAAGAACCTAGGAGCAGAATTGCTGCATCATATAGGAAGGACTAATTTTGCTTTGTGAAAAAATGACCAGGGATGCCTGGGTGGCTCATTCGGTTGGGCATCTGGCTCTCGATTGTGGCTCAGGTCATGATCTCATAGTTCATGGGTTTGAGCCCTGTGTCAGTCTCTGCACTGATATCGTGGAGGCTGCTTGGGATTCTCTCTCTCCCTCTTTACCACTCCCTCATGCACTCACTCTCTCTCTCTCAAAATAAATAAATAAACGTGAAAAAAATGGCCACATTATCTTCCAAAGTGGCTGCTCCATTTTCCCTTCCCATCTTGAATGAGAGTTGCTGGTGCTCCCCAAGTTCATAAGCATTTGGTATTGTCAGCCTTTTGGCTTTTAGTGCTTCTAATGTGTGTGTGTGTCCCTTAATTTGCATTCCCCTAGTGATGTTGAGTATGTTTTCCTCTGTTTCTTTGCAATCCACCTATCCTGTTTAGACAGGTTCTGTTCTGATCTCTTGTCCTCTTTTCAGCTGGGTTGTTTGCTGTTTTATTGTTGAATTTCATGAGCTGTAACCTTCCATACCACAAATGTCCCCCTAAGCACTACTTTCACTATATTCCACACATTTTGATGAGTTGTATTTTCTCTTACACTTAGTTCAAAATACTTGTTGATTTCTAGAGGCTTCTTTGACCCATGTGTTCATTAGAATCATATTGTTTAATCTCTAAGCATGGTAGGATTTTTCTCGCTATATTTCTGTTCATGAGTTCTGGCTCTATTCCTTACTGTTTTACTTCTTTGAAGTTTGTTGAGGTGTGTTTGATGGCTGAGAACATGATTTATATTAGTGATTTTTTGATTTGAGCTTGAGAAGAAAGTATTCTGCTCTGTTGGTTGAAGTATTCTATCAATGTCAGTCAGATCTGTTTGGTTGATGATTCCTTACAAGACAACTTTGTCCTTCGAATTTTCTGCCTCCTTGACTTGTTGCTTTTTTTTATACTAAAAGGATTGTAAGCACCAATGTAGTTATCTAACATTTTTGTCTCCTAAATTTCAAATTTTTTTATGACAATTTTGGAATGTACATCTGCCTTCTTCCCCCCCACCCTCAAAAAATGAAATATTTTGTAGGGCAAGTTATATGCTAAAGATGTATTTCCAGCAACCATCCTGGAACCACAGGAGAAAGTGAGCGTTCGATTTCCAGAAATTTGAAAAGCTGGGAATCTCTGCTTATAAGATCTCCTTATCACAGCAATCATTATTCTGTTGGAATTGCTTAAGTTTGTGTCCCTCTGACCCTCTGTGCAGGTGTGATTCTTCTGCTGTAACTACGTGGCACACAGTGTCACTGAGAGGGGATAGCACATGGGAATTAAGGATACAGAGTCTAAAGTCAGACTAACTGGATTTGAACTCCATTGCATACAAGCCGTGTGACCTTGGAAATCTTGTTTAGCCTCTGCGTGCTGCAGTATAAAATGAATGCTAGGTAGTGTCTAACACTTGGGGGTCACATTTGGTTGCTGAGGGGATTAAATAGGTTAATGTAAGTAAAGTTGTTACAATGGTACTTGAAACTGAGGAAACACTATCTGTCTAGGTAGCTAGAAGCCATTCTCAATTCCTTTTCCACTTGGTGTGTTCACTGCGAAGTTTGGAAATCCAAAAGTTCAATCTCAGCCTTGCTTGCTTTTATGGGTGTCCATTGATCACAGAAGGCTTCAAGAAATCACTGGCTTTCTTGATTGAAGGGATAGTTGGGATCCATACCACCCTTCCACACTGCTCTTCGGTCAACTTACAAAGCTGACACATTGGCTGGAGCTGTACCAAGGCAACTTCAAGACACTAACTCAAATGTGGCCCTGAAGTCAGCCCCGGAGTGGCAAATTCTTTTTTTTTTTTTTTTTTTTTTTTTTAATTTTTTTAACGTTTATTTATTTTTGAGACAGAGAGAGAGCATGAACGGGGGAGGGTCAGAGAGAGGGAGACACAGACTCTGAAGCAGGCTCCAGGCTCTGAGCTGTCAGCACAGAGCCCGACGCGGGGCTCGAACTCATGGACCGTGAGATCATGACCTGAGCCGAAGTCGGCTGCTTAACCGACTGAGCGGAGTGGCAAATTCTTACCTCTGAAATAAGATAACTAAGTTGCAACTTGTCAGAGACCTAGCCAGTTCAATACTAAAATATATACTAGTACAACTACTCCAAATAGTTGCTTTCTAAAATGCTTAGCTAGAGCTTACTGTGCTACATGTTTTATACATGGTATTTTTGATTCTTACAGAACCTGTTGGGAAGGGTATGATTTTGCCATTTTAAAGAGGAAACTGAGATTTAGGGAGATTACCAAATTTGTGAAATTGCTAAGGAGAGGAGTAAGGATTTGAAACAAAGTTTTCCCGATTTTACCAAGTTCTTAGCGATTAAACTATTCATCTGCCCTGTAGATGCAACTTACATGCAGGAAGGGAGAGCGTTTGAAATTATTTTCATAATATCAAATAGAAAAAAAGTTAGCAATTAAAGGAAAAGGAGACATTGTGCTTAAGTTATTTATAAAGGTATCTAAATTGACCAGATGGATGCATTGACTCAGTTTTCAAATTCTCTTTGCCCATCACAGAATAGGAAAGTGCTGCCTGATTTGGGTGCTGTGCATTCAGTCTTCAATGGTAGAAGCCGATGATTTGTGTCTGAAAGCATTTTGTGTAGCATTTGTGAATGGGTTAGTGGTTGAAATCCACTTCCTAATTGTCATGTGTCCACCCACTGCTATTGTTACTGTCTTCGTGGTCATTCCAAGGTCTGGTATGCTACAAAGAGGCACTACTTTTTTTCTGGCTTGGTATTTACCTATTCAGCAAAATCAGGATAGAGAGTAATTCTATTGCAACAAAATCTGTTTCCGTCACTTTTCATGTTAAATATGCTACTCTACTTTGTGAATAGGCTCATAGGACTGTCAATTCTTACCTTTAGAGGCTACAGCCTTTCTCAAAGTATTCTGAAACTTGAAGAGGTCTGTAAACATTTATGTAGGAATCATAACCGCAACCCAAAATAAACAAACATAGGAAACCATTAGGGTGGCTGGTGAAGTTTAAAACAATAATAAATATGCTCACATTGCTACTAGGAGATAAAATAATAACAAAACTGACTACACAATTAAACATGTTTCTCCACATGGTTATTTATTTTTCCTTCAGAAGTAAATTTAACTCTTTTATTGTTGAAATAGCTACATGTTTTTGAAAGAAAAAAAATAGAAGACATTGCAAAAATGAAAATGGTAATGTGTACAGATGTTATGCATATGCTGTGATATTGGGTAATACAGACCACAATAATGATTTCTATCAGTATGGTTTTGTTTCTTTTGCAGATTTATGCATTGATGTATTCTAAACAGAAATCTACATAAAAATGCAAAAGGAATGCAAATTTCCTCTCATTTGTTGTGTACATTGATCTCATTTCTTGTACTCATTCATCCTACAATTCCTTCCCTGGCTTTTGCTCTAAAAGAGAGTGAGGGAACTGCAAAGCCGTCATCAAAACTCGTGTTTTCCATGTAAAGGTTGACAATCTAGGACAAAAAAGGAATTAGGACAGTTGAGAAGTATAACACGTGATAATGCATAAGACAACGGAAGAATGAAACAAATACCAGCTGTGGAGTCTGACGGAAGAGGAAGTTCAGTGGTAGAATGGAGGCAGAGAATGAGAGGTGATTATGGAGAGCAGGTAAAATTTGAGATAGATTTGAACTCTCACTAGACTTTGGTGGGAAAAGGCACTTCCAGGTTTTGGGGAATCAACTTGCTCACTTCTGAAATGTCCTTCTTCCTGATGCTTTAGACCCGTTCCTACTTCAGCGGCTATAGCCATGCAAAGAAGACTTACCACATCAGGCCTGAGGCCCTTATCTGGAAGCCCTACTTGGAGGTTTGGCCCTTGGCTGGTGTCTGGAAGTTCGGCCTTTGACATGTTTAATAGACCGATAAGGTTGTTGTATTAGACTAGGGCACTCGACACCTGTTTGCTTCTGGGAGTATGGAGTATCATTAGTTATGGTTTATTGCTGTGCCTATGTGACCATCTTCCAATAAAAACCTTACACCCTGAATCTCAAACAGGTTTCCTAGGCAGACACATTGCTCAGTGAAAAGACACAAGCCTTTCACTGCTGAAGGTAGGGCTCTCTTGGTGTGGCCTCTTTCCAGAGGGAGAGTGTAGGAAGGTTATACATGGAGACCTCTAGACTCTGCCGGTTTCCTTTTCCCTTAGTGCAGTCCTGCTGTGTATGCTGCATGTGTTGCAGTGAATACAAGTTCTGTGAGTCCCCTGAGTGAATCACTGAGTGTATCGCTGAGTGTCTGCATGGTCCATATGTCCTCAGAACACCAGTCAGCCAGCACCCTTCATCTTTCACAACTTTTTCCTACCTAGAATGGACACCATATTGAATCATTTCAATGGAACTGATCGCTCTAAGTGACACCAGCATTCGGGGTTATGCCACTGCCCTACGGAAAGTCCTCCAGTGAGCTCTCATGATATCTGTTGTCTTCTGATTCTACCAATAATTGCCAAGGGTCATATATATGTCACCTTGATTACTAGGCCCTGGCCACGCTCACCTCCTTTCAATTTATTAAAAACACAAAGCTCTCCCCTCCCCCTGCAACGTAGGTGGGTTTTTTTGCTTATGCATTAACTCTTTCTGTAAGATTGTCAACCCACCTCTTCTCCCCAGCTACCCACCAAACATATTTGAAGGTGTAGATTGTTTTTATCCCTGAAGTCTTAGTTTAAGTATCATTGTCTCATAAAGGACTTTTTTGACTAGCCAGTCTTAAACAGCACATTTTCCTTTTTGTTATTGGCTTGCATAACACTTTATGGATTCTCTTGTCATTTATCCCAGTTTTTCACTATATCCGTATACATAATTTTCTTTTTAATCTTTTGCCTTTGTCATTAGTCTAAATTCTATGAAGACAGGGATGAATCTAATTTGTTAATCAGGATATACTTAATCCCTATTCCAGGAGCCCAGCACAGAGAAAGCCCTTAATAGATAGTTACTGAATAAAATTTTAATATGAATATAGGAGCTAGATGTGGCCAGTATTCAAAGTTCAATTTTTTTAAGTGCTTATTATTCTGGAAATTTTGGGATTATATCAGCTTTACTCTTAGTAGAACAGAGTTTGTGCAATTTTCTGGGTATTCTTGGGTCAGAACTATAATACTTAAGGATTTTTTGTAGCGTTAGATAAAATAGAGGAAAGCTATGTGTAAGCTAGAAGAATAACATTTCCTCTCTAGAAAAATGTGTGTGTGAGAATGTGTGGGGGAATTGAAGGGATCATTATGTAGTGTGCCCAGGTATGTCTAAGAAATTGGAGATTTCATCCAAATGCAAATTGGTTTCTAGGCTAAGTTCAGTGTGCCCCTAAAGAGATAACCAAATGATTTAATTCAAGAATTGATTCAAGTTTGTCATGATCTAAAAAAGCTTGAAAATCAATTGATCATAGTTATTTATGGTTGTGTGTAAAAATCTACTGAGTTCCATGCAATTCAGTTTTAACTACTGGCCCCAAACTGATTATGGGTAACTTCGCCTGAAGGTCATTTCCCTCAAAGACAAGTTTCAGAAAAATCTTATTTTACTAAAACTGACTCTAAGAAAAACTTTTGACTCTCCATTAATATTTGTACTCCAAATTTTAATAAAGTTTTTGGCGTAGACTCCTTGAGGTTATATTTTCCATTGATAGTAACTGTTACCAAAATCCTTCCAAATATATAAATGTATATAAACTGATCATACATATTTTCATAAAATGTTTTAATAGAAATAGCCTTATATGGCTCCAAAGTTGAGGAGTAAGTACCAGCAACCTTGACTCATTCCGCTCATTTTAGCTAAGGTAAGATAAGACACTGCATCAAGCCAATATTCAGGAAACTTTGTTTAAATACATTGTTTAAAATAGTTGGTTTTGCAAGGCATACCAACTCTATCAGACAATCTATCTTAAAAAAATAGTTGTAAAAAGTTGGAAGCAAGTCGCGGCCCTTACTGAAGAAATGCTTTGAAAAGAATAATATTTACGTAGCATGCGCCATATGTATATTATGTGATTCACTAGACACAAAGTGGGCACTAAAATACTTGCTGATTATTTAATTTATCCAACATAACAAAAAAAATATTTTGCAAGGACAGAGAATGGTTTCCTTTCCTTTCTTTTTTTGAAGGAGTAAAGGTAAATTGTCCATCTGTGTTTAACAGTAAGGAATATCGAATTATAACCCCAGGATATTACATATTTATGCTCAAAACCAGCTCTACTGTTTATTAGAATGTCTTGTGATGAAATGCATGTCAGTGCTTTTTTTTTCTTTAAAAATGTCCCTTCTACTCATTTTAAACTAATGGTACATTCAGTTGAAGAAAATTGTATGAAGCAACTTGGTGTTTCTTCCTTCTTTCAGTGAAATCAAATGGGGAAACAAATGACAAAATCACAAACTGCTTTGTTTTTCAAGTAGTCTCCTGAAAAGAAGTCTCAATTCAAATGGTGGGCAGCTGGTATGAAGAAGCTTGCAGACTCAGGGTGCCTGGGTGGCTCAGTTGTTGAGCATCCAACTCTTAAGTTCACTTTTCAGGTCATGATCCCAGGGTTGTGAGATTGAGCCACACATTGGGCTGTGCACTGGTCATGGAGCCTGCTTAATATTCTTTCTCTCTCTGTCTCTCCCTCTTTCTTCCTCTCTCTTTCTTTTTCTTTCTGTTTCCCACCTCCTCCCCGCGCCCCCCCCCCCAGGTCCCTTTCCCCTGCTCTCTCTCTCTCTCTTTCTCTCAAAAGTAAGTAAGTAAAAAAATAAAAGAGGTAGCAGACAAAATTCTGGGGTGGAGTAGGGGAAGAATATGGGGCCAAGCTCTAAGCACTCTACCAATTCTATCTGGATGTCCTTCAACAAACTGTGATCTCTCTGGTCCTAGTTTCTTCCTCCATAAAGTTGCAAACCATAAATGCATTGAAAAACTTCCCCAAATATTAAAGAGATAAAATGGACTATCATCTGCTACATACCAGCACTTCAGACATTAAACAAAAGCTTCTTTCCTTTAGCTCCAAATAAGTCAATGGGCTCGGGAGACTTGCAAAACCTGAGCAGTTTTCATTCTGAAATGCATGGCATCATTTAGAGTTAAGCCCTACCTATTTCCCTCCCTCCTTCCTTCTTAAGGGCCAGACAGTTAAAAAACAGTGAGAATAGAAAACAGAAAGCATACCTTTTTTTTTTTTTTTTAACTTTCTCTATTTGTTGTATTTTAACATGGTGTTTAGGACATTAAATTCACTTATCTAGGTAGTGAAACTTGTGCTAATTTGTCTGAACTCCGGGATTGTGTTTATGCCTTCTCAGTGACTTCACATAGATGTCTAGCCGTCAAGCTCTGAATTACTAGGGTTAAAACAGAATCCCCAAACCTGGCCTCCCTGGGTCCTTGTCTCACTAAAAGTCCTCATCTTCTACATATTTGCTCAGCCACCTTGCAGGAGTTAGCCTCCTCTTTCCTTCTCTCTTCTCAACCTCAACATCCAAACAAGTATCATCAAAATGACTTTCAAAATTTATACCAAGCCTGGCCCCTGTGCTTTAGGTCCATTAACAACCTCCAAAGCTGTCAATGCATCATTCTTGTTTGATCATTATCATTATTATTAAATCATTTTACCTTCTCTTTCTAGCTTACTAAACAACCCTCTCATAAGACTCCTTTCCATCAATTCATCCTCCACAGAAAAACCTGAGTGATACTTGCAATATATAAGTCATGGCACTTACCTCCTTAAATATCTCAGCGGTTTTAATTAAGTGTTGAAAATACATTCCAAATATTGACATTTAGGAATCACTACCCTATCTGTCTCCTGCCTACCTTGTTCATATTCATGAGAACATGAGTCCTCTGTTTCTCAGACATGTTACAAACTCTAGATAATTTTAATTCTACTGGAGAACTTTTGTTTCCCTTATATGTTCCTTTCCTTTCTTCAAAGACCTATTTCCTTTAGGAAAGGAAATCTGAGCATAAATGATACCTCTCCCGGAGGGCTTTGCTTAACCAGTCATTCTAAAGAAACAATCTTGAACCTACTGATCACATCACAGATTTTGGCCTATTTGCCTAGCGTTTGTCATATACTCAGTTTTGGTTGTTGGGTTCTTTTGAGTACCTCTCCCTGGAATGCAAGCTCCATGCACAATAGTAAATAATAAAGAATCAAGAAATGTTGAGTGGAAAGGAAGGAAGAAATGAAGAGATGCTAGGTTTATTCCACTTTTTAAGTCCTTGGTAGCTTAGATTTTGTGCTGTGTGCTAGATTGAGCAGTCAGCAAAATATTTTGCCCAGATTTGGCAGTCGATGCTTATTTTTGATTAAAGGGTTGCACCTCTTTTATTCCTGAGGAATAGATTTCAGTGAAATACTGTTTTCCTGTACCCTGTACAGGTACATTATTGCCAGTTTTAGCAGGTATGTAGCTGGATCGAAACAGGTGTGTAATTACAGACCGTCTTAGAGTTGTATTATTTCATCATAAAATAAATACAGTAAGATGAGCATTTCATAGTAATATAAAAATAGCTTTTAATTTCAGTGATACATAAGTATATATGCGGTGATTAGAGACAATGTGAATCATTTCACTGTAGTTTCCTGTTCTGAATGAAATCCACAGTTTACTGCACAACTTCAAGACTTATTAAGAAATGTAGAGGAAATTGGGATTATGTGTATAGCAGAAGATTCAGAGAATTTTACAGCTGAAGGAGATCTTAGACATTTTAAGGTCCATGTTTTATTTCTTACATCAGGAAATCAAGAATGAGACCATTACTGTCTTGCCCGATTTCTTAAAAATAGGTTTAGTAATCTCTTACCAATCTTTATAATTACATTTCTAAAAATGCGGTGTAACTTAGCAAATTATCAAGCTAGCAAAGTGGTAATATTAAAAAAGAGGTAATTAAAAAAGAGAGAGCTGGATAAAAAACCAAAACAAAACAAAACAAAAAACAACAATGCATAGGGCGCCTGGGTGGCTCAGTGGGTTAGGCATCCAGTCTTGGCTCAGATCATGATCACACGGTTCGTGAGTCTGATCCTCACGTCAGGCTCTCTGCTGTCAGCGCAAAGCCCACTCCTGATTTTCTGTTTCTGTCTCTCTGTCTCTGCCCCTCTCCCTCCCTCTTCTCTCTCAAAGATAAATGAACACTTACAAATACTTAAAGTAACAATGCCTAGCTGACATCAGTTTATATCATCATTTAATAATCAATTTGTGTTACAAAACCACTCCAGTGGTTACTCCTTCTCAAACATTAACAAGTCCAGCTGTTCACAAATAGAGCACCATGATTTTCTGAGCCAGATTATAGCACAAGTTTTCATATAAAAGTTGCATCAGTGTATAAAGTTTGCCAGCCAGACCTGATTGGCTTGAAATTAATGAATTTAGGATTCGTATAACCTGTTGTTGTTAATGTTGTTTGTTTGTTCGGACCAGGACAAATTATGCCTGTAATTCTTCAGTCTTTCAAAATAGCTATACATAATGTTGATATATTTAAGTGTATATTCTTTTCTTAGCCTCAATTTCTATCATATAAAGGAAGAATCTTATATTCTTTTGAGATCTTAATGTGAAATCTCATTGTGATTTTCTGATAAGGGAACTGGAGAAAGTCATTGTAAAAAGACCATATGTTTCAGCATTGTGATAAATGTGTGTAAAGACAAGTTTTCTCAAAATGTTTATTCCAGAGAAATAAGGAGACGTGGAAGAGTAGGTTACAGTGTATGGTTATTCAGATCCACAATCCAGTGTTATTTCAAACTTATGCCTTTAAATTTTCTCTCCCTTTCCTCCCCCACTCTTTCTTGGCTTTTGTTGTGTAGTTGTTGGGTACGGCAAAAGGATTTGCTAAGACATTTATTAATATGGACATTATTTAACTCAAAATAAGAATCTCTTGGAGTCTGAGATGGAAGAAAATGGATAGGTCAGTAAGTGTGTGCTAAGTAAATCAGTTACCTTGAGAAGAGAAAGAGATAACTGGAATTTCTGTTGGTGCCTGGATAATTGTCGGGATGCAGAATGAGAAAATGGCATCACACTAGGAAAGTGATTAAGCGTCCTTTGCTCTTGGCTTCTGCTCAATGTGTAGCAGGACCAGTGTGCTAACCACCCTAAATACTTCTCGAAGAGTAGCCTCTGCAAAAGGGAGGCTCTCAGTCTCTGATCATGGGTGGGCTCAATGGAAATCATGATGGAGGCCAAAGTCTGGTAGGAAGGTTCTATTTCTTTCTGGGCATATAGAGAATAGAATTAATTGATAAGAAGTGGTGAAGTATGGAAAATCAAATCATGTAAAAACTAAATGTTCTCTCCAATTTAAATAAAAATCATTTTGTTGAAGCAACTATTTTAGAAATTTCAAATATGCATGAAAAAATATTCAATTAGGAGATGTTCTTTCCCTGCTTGAATGGAAGCTATATAGGGTCTTATCTAGAATAATCTCATTCATCCTGTGGTGCCACTTATCTTACAAGACTGGGCTTTTTTGGGTTTGCATTAGAAAAGAAAAAAACCTGTTTTAAAGAGTAGGACTGCTTTTTCACTTTACCATGAGCCATAGCCAACTTCCAAAGTATTTATTTACATTCTTAAAAACATTGTATTGCACCTACTTGGAGGAAAATCACACTTTGATACTTGGTTTGAAATAGTTTCCTTTTCCATAACTTAAACACACACACATACACACTTTTTCACATGGAGAATAAAAAGAGCTGGAAAGAAGAGCCATGTATGACTGCTATATGCACCCCCCCTTTTTTTTTTTAGATTTCAAAATGTGGAACCAGAGGAGCCAAAAAAGGAAGTTTAGGACTCATTGAGTTAATTTCTTCATTTTATAGTGGAGGAAAGAAGTTATAGTCAGGTCATTGAAGCCAGAGAGGAACCAGTAGCTAGGTAGAAATCTTACCTCCAGACTTAGATCTTTCCTGGCACTTTCCTGCCTCTGCTGACACATTTGGGAATAAAAGACACAGAGAATCACTGTCACCAGCTATATTGGGCACCTCATGGTGGCATCCGAACACAATAGGGCCAGCAATAAATAATAGCCAGGTTTAAACTCCAAATAATTCTCTAATTTGGAGAACATATTCTTACATAATGTAATTTGAGAACACAAATATAACAATAAAAATTTGCAATGGCCTGGTCACTACTTAATATTGTCACTCTTTACATTCAGAATGTTTTAACCTTAGGGGTCAACTTCTTAACTCCTAATTACTTGTGTTAATTTAAACAGACATTACAGATCAGTAACTTATTGACAAGAAATTCCAGAGAAAGAAAGAAGTTAGAATTTGTTGCCAAATGTTGTCCAAAAGAAATGAGGGTAAAACTCCTAAAATTATGTGTTACTATAAGAATGGGATTGGATTTAAATAAAAATGTAAGAGACACATCTATTAAAGAAGATAAAATACATCTGATGTCACTTACTGTCACTTCTTGGAAAACATGACATGTTTACAATATTTCAACTCTATTTTTCGAAAAAGAAGTTTTTACATTTTTAAGAAGAAAGCAAAGACTGTCAAGGGTAAGAAAATATAAAATTAAAAAATTAGGAGAATACTAAAGAAAAGACCATACCAGATGGATAATGCTCTGATGATGGAAATTAAGAAAATAAATAGGAAAAGTTCTTTTAAAGTAACTTTTTTTTTATTAGACAGGAATTAATAATGGGATGAAATGTACATAGAGTGAAGGACAGCATATGCACCGTTACATTTTAGACTTGTCTTTTTCTTTTGTATCTTTTAGGAGTAGGCCTAGCTCATTGATGTTTTATGGTGTCAGTCCTGCTCAAGAAGGTAATGAATGTTGTAGGGGATAACAATTAGGTCAGTTCATAGTTAAAACAGAGTAAGGACTTTTTCCATCTGTCAGCATTTAATAAAGCTACTAACAATTCAGGGCCCGGAGTTGTTGACATGTTTCAACACTCTATATAGAAGAAAGAAAGTTGTGTTTTGAAAGTAGAAGCCTGAATCTAAAATAGCTAATAACAGAGGATGTCAGTGGCCTTGAGTTCTTTGCATCTCCTTAGGTCTACAACTATAGTATGTGTTAAAAGATGATAATATAAAGTATAAATCAATAATTATTAGTAAAAAAATAGACTATATTCTACAGGAAACAGATAAGGTATTCAACTGTAAGTTTTAGTGAGAGTTATGATGGTGAATGTTTAACGACTGAGTTTTGGGGGGTGAAACATTCCTGATCATTTGCCGATTTCTATGGTGTAGACTCCCAACATTGCCAGCTGTAGAATATTAGCACAGCACCTGTCATTGTGTTGGGAAGAGATGTGCACCACACAATGAGCTCTCAAGAACAGAGGTATGTCTCCTCCAGCAGGCACTAATTTTAGCTCACGCTTCTTTACTTCCTATACCTGGAATATCTTACTGTTAGGTCTAGGCACCAAAACCTAGTGCACGGATACGATTTCTGCACTATTTTGTGATTTGTATTTTGCTAGGATGAAATAATCATTGTCTGTAGCACTCGTTTTCACTACATTCAGTTACTAAGACAGCAAATTTGATAGATAATTGAGTTGCTAAGTGTCTTCTTGGCACTAAGAGAAAGGATTCATTTGCAAAATGTTCTAATATCATGTATGTATTTGCTTGAGAAAATTTTATACCAAGCCTATATCTTGCATTGGTCAGGACAGTGGTAACCAGTAAGGAAGTGAAAAGATCACTTCTGATGCAACTGGCTTCGTATGAATGCTCTCTTGATATGTCTCTTCAATGTCCGTATTTCTCATAATGTGATTGACCCTTGAATCATCTGAGTTTTCACATCCAGAAACTCAGTGCCAAATGGGGGACCTGGCTTTAATAACACCATGAAGTCCTGTGGTGTGAATGTCTTCTGGTTTCTCCTTGAGTGTAACTCTTTTGCCCATTATGTGTTTATATGGTTTCTAACTTTTTAATCTATTTTATCAAGAGACCTCTAAAATCACTTTGTGTATAATGAGCTAATAAGGAAAGGTATAAGTTAAAAACCTTGCATATAGTTGGACCTCAGCATTTGTGGATTTGGCATTTGCAAACTGACCTACGCGCTAAAAGTTACCTCTGATGCCCAATCCATACTTGACGCTTTTCTTGTCATTCACAACATGTGTAGAGTATGAAATACTTGAGAGGAATTCCTGATGTACGTGTTTCCACATGAGATTGAAAAAGGATGATAGTCTGACTTCTTGCTTCAGCTTTCCTACTGTAAATAGGTATCCTTTTCAGCATCTAAGTGCCACATTTTCCACATTTTTTTTGGTGTGCTTTTTGTTGGTGATTTTGCTGCTTAAAATCAGCAAAGAATAGTGGTGATGAGTTATCTCGTGTTGTAAGTGCAAGAAGTCTGCGATGTGCTTTATGGAGAAAACACATGTGGTAGGTAAGATTTGTTCATCATGAGTTACAGTCCTATTGGGTATGACTTCAATGGTAATGAATCAATAATATGGTACCACTTGGATAAGTAAGAGGAAATTCACCAGACTGTGTGTGAGGGAGCCCTGAAAAGTGTTGAAGTAAAATCTGTAATAGGAGAGAAAGTGATGGGAAGTGGCTAAATCTGGATTCATAAGATGAAAACTCTTTGGAGTAATAGAATCAATAGGGTGTGTACGTACATAGATTTATTTTAAGGAATTGACTTATGTGATTTTGGAGGCTTGGTGAGTCCAAAATCTGATGGCACAATTGAGAAGCTGGAGACTCTGAAGAATTGCCATTCTAGTTGAATAATAAACTGCTAGGAGAATACTTTGAGTTGGGGAGAGGTCAGTCTTGTTTTACTAAGGTCTTCAGCTGATGGATGAAACTGGTCCACATTACGGAGAGTAATCTGCTTTACTCAGAGTTCAGCTATTGGAGTTTTAATCTCATTTAAAAAACACATGCCTAAAAACCTACATAATAGTATTTGACCTAATATCTGGACGCTGGGCATCATGGCTCATCCAACTTGAGACATAAAATTAACCATTGAAAAAAAAACAGTTAAAAAAAAAAGGCATAGTAGACAGTATTGTTTTGAGGCCGAAAGCCAAAGAAATATATGGTAACATGACCCAGAGTCAGGAAAATGTGTTAGACCTTTCTTGGCTAGTATTTAACATAGCTAATAATTTATAAGAAATAAATATTGACTAAGGTGTCTGTAAACACAGATGCACAAACAAGGTTATGTATTCATGGGTTGACTAAAATAGGAGTCTAGCTCTTTATTTCCTGGGAGCAGTGGCTCGGAATTTGCTAAATCAGTGTTGTTGGTAATGGTCTAGAACCTAACTACCAGGAACAACAAGAATCAACTGCATATGCAGATGATGCAAAAATCTGTCTCACCAGACCATACTCCTACAGTGATTCCCAGACCACACCTCTTCATGCCTAATGGTGTCTCTTCTTGGATGCTTAAAAGGAAAATTAAACCCCAGATGTTGAATATTGAATTGTCTCTCCCACCACTACCATCCTTTTCCCTTCTCTCTAGAATACTGTCCTTCCTTTACATTCCCTCATTGAGAAGGATCACCACCTAATCAACAAACCAAGCCAAAAACCAGGACATCCCCCTTTAATCTTTCTTCTCCCGTAATAAAACTCCCATGACTACTCGGTCAACACATTCTGGTTTTGTTTATTTGCTTATCTTTTGGCCTTTTACTATCTCAATTCACCTCATTGCTCTCTCACTATCTCTGTGATGGAGACTTACAGATGAGAACATTTGGTACACAGTTAGATGGAGCTGAATTTGATAATCAGAAGGAAATGAAATGGACTGCAATGTAGTAGATGGAAAATATTGGGTAAATTACTTATATTAGCGTCAGTTTCCTCATTTGAAAAGTGTGCATGATGAAAGAACTTATGACCCAATATCATTTTGAGGATTACCAGTCGACAAATGGATATGTATGTACTTTGTAGAACCGTGACTGACACTATCACCCAAAGAAGTGATTATTCTTACTTTTCTATAAGTCAGTCACCATTGAATGTTGGAAACATGACAATGAATGTTGGTTTTTGTTCTTACAAAACTTATAAACTTACAAAACTTATAACCTATTTGTGGAAATTTTATTTAAATGTGATAATTAGGGTTATCTTAGCTTTGGCCTTTTCTTTTGCTTAGGCTCCTCTTTTTTCAGGGGTAATCTTCCCATGTGAGGACATGGAAATTTGAACAAGAGTTGACATGAAAAGATAGGAAATGTCTTTATTTCATTTCTGCAACATCACACAGTAAGAATGGGTCCAGTTTATTTTTAGCAAAGTCAGTTATCAATGGGTTAGCTTTTTTTCCTCTACTGAAATGTACATTCTCCACGAGACTAAAAGCACTCCATTTGTTTCTTATTTTCATCAACACACTGTAACTATCCTGAGGAACTTTGTCTTTAATTATTGTGCTTTGTACCCGGGACAGACTGCAAGGACGAGGACAAAGCAAAGCAGGGAAGAATGTCTTTGAAATCAAATTTCAATCACATTATTGTTTGAATCTTGAGATTAAAGCTGAGGACAAATGAGAGCTAATGTGGGGCCTGGAAACAGTGAGAATGGGTGTTGTACAGATGTTTAAAAGTTACTGAGAATTATAAAAGTTACTGAGGACTACTGAGGATGCCAAGAATCTATGCCTATTATCTCTATGTGAATGCCTCTAAAGCAGCATTATCCAGACATATGGAACAGGTTTTTCTCTCCCCAGAAAGAAATTAAAATCTACGGAAAGGAAGAAGGAGCAGACAGAATTTACTTAGTATGTGGCTCCTGTAAACCATATTACCCAGAGAATGACACTGAGGGAGCCCCCATGCAAAAGTGGTTTTTGTAACCAACCAACCCAACCATGTGTTTAAAGCATTTTAAGTTTCCCCAAAGTTGAACTCTCTGAAATGCAACTGAGGTTGCTTTAGTTGGTCCAAAGAGGTTTACTCTAACGTCAAACAAACTTCTTAGAATCAAATAAAAAAAAATTTAAAGGGCTCCACCGTCCACGAAAAGAGTTCAGAATCCACTGTGAATCCCCAATTAGTAGAGTTTATTATTAGGCTTTAACTTTTTTATGCCACTCAGTGCTTTGGAGGAAGGTTCTGGCTTTCTTAAGTAGGTTCAAAGGTAAGAAAGCTTTTTCTCATGCATCGTCTTTTGTTTCTAAGCCAAACACACACAGATTTTATTTTTTCACGTGATGCTCAGAAAGATGCACCATCTAGCAAACATCTATTTTAACATGTAACAAACATCAGTTTATCAAAAAGGAAAAGATGAGCGCAAAACAAAGAAGAAAAGCAGGAAGTAGCACTTTACAAAAAGAAAAATGCAAGGGGTTCAGTACTCGTTTTTGATCTCCAAAAGACTGGAATCATACCTGTATTTTAGTCGCAAATGTTTCCTCCCTTCCATATATTTACCCTTGATTATTGCCTGCAAAATACTCATTGGTAGCAAACGTCATTTTCAGCCGCAGGAGGCAAATTAGACATTTAGAGAAGTCGAAAAGCAAAGCTTGGGTAGAATGCCCGTGAATTCAAATTTCAGACTTTGGTTTTCATCGTGAGATTAAAGATGTGTACTAATAAGAGCTAGTGTGCCGACAGCGTGAATGGAGTGTTTTACAGACGTTCAAAAGTTACTGAGAATCCTAAGTGGAAATAGCCAGAAACTGAGGCTATGACTTGCATAGAATAGAAGACTACTCTTTTGTTAACCCTATTTCTTACAAATAAATTAGATTTGTAGTTTGAATTTTGCAGATAGGAGATAAAGACAATTTTTGAATTTTCACACCAACTATTGTTTTGATGTTCCTTCTCTCGGAAAGGAAGATAAGCCCTCTCAGAGAGAGGGAAAAGTAAAAATATTACTTCAAAGAAGTCTGGAGTTACTTCTACCTTCAAAAGGGATAACATATATACCTTCGTGGGTATTTACACGAACTGACACCTATACCCTTTCCTTATGCTTACAGAAACTGGAAGGGGAAGAACAAAAGCAAACACGGGAATTTAAGAGCCTTTCCTAATTCTTTCTGTGCTCTAAAAACAAAGCAGTCATCTTTTATATCAATCCAAAAGCTGAAGCTGAAGAATGGAATATATAAACAGCCCTATGTGAAAATATGATGCTAAATGTGTTTTCAACAGCACCTGAAGGTAAAATTTCCTGAGAAATGGAAAATCAGAGAGTTAAGATGAGAAAGTTTAAAAATAGGACTGAGGCACAGAGAGAGAGAGGCTAGAGTCAGCAAAGGATGGTGGGAACAGAGTTTCTAAGACACACAGTGGTCAACCGACTTGCGAGAACACCCAAAATCTTAGGAAAGTGATACATCCAAGCATGTTTTGGTGGTTTCTGTAAGGAATTAAGGAAAAAAAAGAGTTATGTTCCAAATTTGAATTAGTACAAAAATCAAAGAAAAGAACGGCTACGGGAGATGAAATGTAAGCGAGATATTCTTAATCTACAAGAAAACAAGTGGAGGACTTGAAGTTAGTCAAAGTTTGTATTCGCTGCAAAAATCAGACTTGGGCTAGCAGATTAAAAGGAAGGCTGGCTCATCACATGGGCTTACCAGAGGCCCATGGGTATGAACATCAAAGGAAATTTTTGGCACAGAACTGATCCTAAGAAGGAATGACACAGAATAAAACTTGGAAGATCAAGGAGAAAAGAAATGTGTGAGTAGAACAGGGTATAATTATTGAGGCTTAGACTGTCTTTGACACTAAGTTTGGTAGAAAACTCCGGGGATAAGAAGTGAAAGAAAAAAACGAGATGGATCACAAACACGCATGCATGTATACATGCACACATGCACATACACAATCAGACGTGTAGGGTGTAGGCAGTGTTGCCTTAGAATCTTCAAACCCAATGCAGTGTAAAAGAGGTAGAGAGTATTGTCTCAGTCAACGTGTGCGTGTGTTGGAGTTCATTGAAAACTGTATCATAAAATGGCCATCTGGTTGAGGACTTGGCCTGAGAAAGGATGGTGATGTCTTGATCATTTAGTGACACTAATCTAAGTCCAGTTGGAGAACTAACAGAAGGCATCTTGTCTGGGGGGGGCGGGCACCTCAGGCCATGAAACAGCAACAGGAACAGGAGGTGAAGGAAAGTAAACCTCAGAGGGAAGCTGAGGGATCTGTGTTTCAGAGCACTTATAACCCTTTGATTCATCTGGGGGACAGCTGAGGTGGATGGACTTCTGGAAATTTGCAGGTGGGGGCTAAAGTGGCTAACAGCATTTGTTACTGCTAGCATAATTATATTTCCCTCCCATTCTGGTATGGATTGAGTCAAAGAAGTAACCTAATGTTGAATTTGCCTCGGTGTTTATTACTCTGAAACTAACTTACTCTGACTTTCAGCTTTTCAGTTGATATAATCCATCAACAGCGGACTTACTGCTATTATTAATAGCTGCCACTCACCATCTAGGAGTCGCAGTCTGGACTCACCATTGTCCACTATCGTGTGACTTGGCTGGGACGGATCACACAAACAAACGGTGTCATATGTAGAACACCTGCAGAATATACACGCACATTATTTGCTTTATTTGTATTATTAGCAGATAAGATTTTTTCACATTTATACAAAAAGTACAATGTTCACCCTCAGGGAAAAAAAAATGTAGAGACTATTCTACCCTTATTGGGTGTTACATGGGGAAGAGATAACCCAATGTATTTACCTGATTTTGTCAATGAAAAAGCTTTTCACACACTTCTTACCCAATGTTTACTTTAATGTTGAGATAATATGGTACTGGGACAGTTTGGAGATAGGAGAAGTCTGTTGATTTAATCAAAATTAGGGGTAATTCATAATTCTCTGGCTGTGTATTCTCGGGGAAGTAATGTTAATGGGACAATTACCTTGTATTACCTCTTTTTGAGGTAGTAATAATAAATTTTTAATCATGGGAATTTTGTGACAAGTGAGGTAATAAGTGATCAGCACTCTGTATAAATTACAAAGTTACACAATTACTTGTTTTCAGTAGAAACTGAACGAATCCTGGTAAAGCCCTTGAGAATTGCCGCCTTACTGACATTTATCCACAATTTCTATCAGTGACCTGTAAAAGAGTTATTCAGCCATTTATTTTTTAATTTTTCATTTCTTATATATTTTTTAAGTTTATTTATTTTGAGAGAAAAAGAGAACAAGCAGGGGAGGGACAGAGACAGGGAGAGACAGAATCCTAAGCAGGCTCTGCACCATCAGCACAGAGCCTGATGTGGGGCTTGAACTCATGAACTGTGAGATCAGGACCTGGGCCGAGATCAAGAGTCAGATGCTTAACCGACTGTGCCACCCAGGCACCCCAGTCATTTTTTTTTTTTTAATTTGAGAATGATGCAACTTCGTTTGGGTTATAAATAGGGTAATACTATGGAGTATTCATGAAGTTATGAACAGAAAGAAGAGAAAATGTTTCTTCGGACAAAGATTTTATATATATAGTCATTAAACACAAAAATGATAAACTCTAGATATCATTTATGTTATATATCTGAAATAGGTAAACATTCAGGGCCAGAGAGTAAATATTTCAAGCTTTGTGGGCCATATGTTTTCTGTTGAAACTACTCAGTCTTGCCATTTTAGTGAAAAAGTAAGCACTAAGACTGCATGATGAGTGTGGCAGTTTTGTAATAAAACTTAATTTACAAAAATGCATAATTTGCCAATCTCTGACATATAGTAAAAAAAACAAAAACAAAACCCCAAAACAATGATAAAATTCTGGATAGTTTTCTGACAGCATTAGACCAATATAAGACAATGACATACAAAAGACTTTGATGGGCTGTCATAATGAGGATTTCTATTAGAAATTAAGTGCTTATAGAGGTACCTGGGTGGCTCAGTTGATTGGGCGTCCGGCTTTGGCTCAGGTCATGATCTCGCAGTTCAGGAGTTCGAGCCCCACATCGGGCTCTGTGCTGACAGCTCAGAGCCTGGAACCTGCTTCTGATTCTGTGTCTCCCTCTCTCTCTGCCTCCACCTCACTCGTGCTCTCTCTTTCAAAAATAAATAAACATTAAAAAAAATTAAATAAATTAAGTGCTTATTTATCTATTAAACCAACATTTAATGAACAGTGGTTAGTGGCAGGTTTCGCTATTACCTAGATACAAGACTTGGGGGATGGAGGCTTCTGAGCACCAAACATGGGTTGTATGATAACTGGCTGTTACACTTCAATACTGTTATAATGGAGAAGAAAGTTTTTAAAGACCCAGTTAGACTGATCAAAGGATTGGCAAGGTTTCTATAAAGATACACTTAAATAATTAGGGCTCACAATCTGGAAGGAATAACTAAGAGGTCATGTGTCTGAATATAATAGAAATAACTTCATAGATGCTAATAGGTTTCATGTGGTTATTTACATGGTAATGATTGCCTGGGGAGTCACTTTTATTGAATATTTTTGTGCATCTACTTTAACAAAAAGACAACAATATAGCAGGAGAAGAAACAAAAGTTCTAAAAAAAGAAGAACTCAGATACTCAGCAATTAACATTTTCTTTATGTGTTATCATTCAGATATATTCCATACATAAATGTTTGCATTGTTACCATAGCTGAGATGTAATACTTTTTTCATTTAATATCATAGGTGTATTTTCATGTCATCAGTCATCATGACTCGGTTCCACTTTGGTGTTGGTTTCTGATGCCCTTGAGTTTCATTCTGTAGCATGTATTACCATTTGGTGTCATCTTAATATACTTTATGTTCAGCAGAATTTTCTTTCCTGGGCTCTGGATATTTACCTCACCTCTCTATTGCACTTTCCCTTGACTAGTCTACAGATATTCAACATTTTCTGGCAATAAACTATCATTAGCCCTCCTCAAAGCTATTATGCTTCCTTTACTCATCATCTTTTCAAATGGTGTTATAAACCGATCTCTCAAGGCAAGATCCTGAGGGTTATTTAATATTTCTTCTTCTACTTCTCCTCTGATCCCCTAAATGATGATTCATTAAACTCTGTCACTTTTACCTCCTCAGAACCAATGTCTTCATTGAGCCAATAGTTTTGCTCACTGTGATTGTTGTAAAAAACCTCCTCCCTATCTTCAATCCATCTTCCTCCCTGCTGTATAAATTGTCATTCTAAATAGAGATCTGATTCTGTTTTTGGTTAAAACCCCTCAGTGACTCTCAGACTCTTCTAAACACAAGTAAGAGAACCCTCACTTGCTGGCTTATGAAAAGTGAGACTTCTCTGGTTCACCAAATTGGAAGGGTGACAAGATCCCTTGCTCAAATGATGTCATTAGGTGTCTAATCTCTCTTTCTGTTTTTGTATCTCCGTCGATGCTCTCACTCTCTTTTTTGCTCTGCCTAGCTCTCTTTCTCTTCTACCTCCTTTGCCTTTAAGTCAAGTAGTCAGTATTTAAAAAGTTAGATATGTGTCTGAGTATCATAAAACAAAAGTGCTTCCAAGAAAACAAGAAATAGTTAACATTAGGCAAAGAAGTTTAATAGTCTATACATTGCTCATGCCGAGCTCACAGATTTGTCTAGACTGACCTAAATTCCACTTGAGATTCAGTTATATTATTAGAGACTCAAATGATTTTTTATCACTTTGAGATAGGATTTGTGTGAATTAATGCATACACAGTAAAACCTTGGTTTGTGAGTAATTTGTGCTGTGAGTGTTCTGCAAAAGAAGCCAGCATTTCTTTTTTTAAAAAATTTTTATTAGGATTATTTATTTTAGCAAACATCTCTAATAAATTTTAACTTGATAAAGGAGCGATGTCTTGCAACACGAGTAGTATGTGAGGCTGAATGTCACATGATCACAACTGAACCAAAGGTTCTCGAAACTGAGTTTGATATATGAATGCTTTGGATTACAAGCATGTTTCCGGAACAAATTATATTCACAAACCAAGGTTTTATGTAAGTTATTTCACCATTTGATTTATTCTAGTTTACTTTTGTTTCTGATTTTTGGTGAGCAAGCTCACTATGCACCACTACTTTCTCCAATCATATCTTAGTAAGTAAGAATCTAAATAATACATGGAAGCACTCTGGGCATCTAAAATGTATAGCCTGATATAAAAATTCAGTAATTTGAAAATTGCCTATGTATACATATACACATATACATACAGCAAACTTTTTATTTCATATGTTCTGAACTAGGTATTGGGATTCAGTTGATTTCTAAGTTCAGATTCTTGAAACAGTATACTTGGTGGTGCTAATTATTGAGTATTGCCAATACATGGATAAGAAGGAGGAAAATAACAGTTCTTAATTCAAAAGTACAGTTCCAACATGTTATTTGTTACCTAATTTTTTGTACTCGGAGTGAGATATGTAGACTTTTCATACTAATGCATGTATGCATACTAATTACATGTCACAATGGAATCAATATAAGGAAGGCATTAGCTCCAGCTGTGGGGTGGTCCTCTGGAAGGACCTAGGTGGTCTAGGAACAAGGAAGTATCAATTTACATACACAGAATGATGTCTCAGGGCCTTTTTCTTGAAGTTTCCATCTGTCAGCTGATGCAAGATGTTGAGTTATGTATACGTGCAAGGAAGGAGGGCCCACACACGAGGTCTTTGGGGTTAATCTCCATTCTGATCTATCTACCAAACAATGAATACTGCATTAGTAGCTAGGATTTATTCATTCTCACAGTGATTTATGCATTTATAGACATGTTTTTCATTTTTGTAATTACTGAATCTTGAATCACTTAAATAAAGCCAGACTGTACCAATTGTCAATTACAGCTGTCTGAAATTCCAGATTTTTTGACAGTATTTTTTAAAGTTTTCCTTTACTATAATATAATAATAATAATATAATAATAATCATATTGTTATTCAATATATTATTATTATTATTATTATCATTATTATTAAGCACACACAGGAGTGGGGTTGGGGGTAGGGGGAAGAGAGGGGGAGAGAGAGGGAGAGGGAGAGGAAGAGAGAGAGAGAGACAGAGAGAGAGAGACAGAGAGAAAGAGAATGAATATCTTAAGCAGGCTCCAAGCCCAGCACAGAGGTGGGGCTCTATCTCATGACCCTGACATCATCACCTGAGCCAAAATTAGGAGTCAGTTGCTCAATTGATTGAGCCCCTCAGGGACCCCTCTAAATTTTCTTTAAAATTAACATATCCATAGACGCTCAAAATCCCAACACTTCAATTCTTATGTTTAAAAGTTATGTGAATAGGGAACCTGGGTGGCTCAGTTGGTTAAGCATCCAATTGTTGATTTCAGTATCACTGTATTGTGATATCATTGGATCATTTTAACATTTAAAAATTTTAAATAAATATTGTGTATTATATCATTTTGATATTTTAAGAATTGAGAGCAATTGATTAAATTTTCACATAATATTTATTTCTCTTTAAAGTTTCTAGATCAACTTCGTTTAACAGCATATGATATTGCAAACAATCAAACAATTAAACAATGTCTGGTTACTATACTTCAAATTCAGAGACTATTTCTGGATGATACATACAGAAAACTGTTACCAGAGTTATTCTGTATGTAAAAGATCTGTGTGTAAGATTCTGTATGTAAAAGATCCTCAATTCTGGGTGGCAGTAAAGATTAATTTCCTTTTAGTTTTATTCTATTGCATTCTCCTTTACAACATAGTTATTGTTTAAAAATTTTACTATGTGCCATCTGTAACTTTTTAAATTAATTGTACAAAAAATGTGGTAAATGTTTTAATTAGGAATTGTTTTTTTGAGATGTCATTTGCAACTTCTTCATTGTGGGAATCCTAATGTTCTTGATTCTATGCAACAAATATATAGTAAATTGGAACCTGAAATATAAATGTTCTTGTCAACAAACTTTTAATAAAAACTATTACATGCTTTAGCTCAGGAAATACTTGATAAAAATGCATTTGAATATTACTGGTTTTGTTAGTGAGATTCTGCTAGAAATTTCATTTGGGAGAAAAGTTTGAATTGCCACTTAAAAAAAAACACTGATAACTTGATTTTATGATAAATTACCACTTGTATTGGCAAATTCAATTCTTAGAAAACACGTAGGAGGTGGGAATTATTATATCCATTTTATAGTGAAGAAAATGGAAGTTCAGAAAGTCTCAAAGCCTTCTCCAAAACCAAATAGTAAATTTCAGAACTGTGGCT
This sequence comes from Panthera uncia, assembly GCF_023721935.1. Classification (NCBI taxonomy): domain Eukaryota; kingdom Metazoa; phylum Chordata; class Mammalia; order Carnivora; family Felidae; genus Panthera; species Panthera uncia. Next base: position 85,698,453 of record NC_064816.1, read on the forward strand.
TTATCCAGATGGTTTAACTCTATATCCAGAATTTGTTTTTTTTTTTTTCTTATATTATTTCCAAGGAGGTATGAAGTACACATTAAAAAACAAAAACAAAACACAGAAAAAAAACATGGTTGAAAGTATAAGATAAAAATGTATAATAGTTTATAGTACTTTCTCTACAAGAAATTAAGAATTCAAAAAATGATGAAAGAATAGAAATCATAGTCAAGCAACATCGTAATAAGGTGGTGTGGCCTAATACTCTGAACATCAGCACTGATACCGGTGGGAGTTTCTGCTTTGGCACCGGTTACTAGGCAGTTTTTGAGTCCATCATCCCGAGGTCCCTGTTTAAAGAATCTTTTGTTCTCCCTGTTGAATTAGCATTGAAACCTTAACTATCCTTGTTCATACTATTGCCTGAAATATAGTAAGGGCTCATTCACAAATCCCTGATGAATAAATTGTCTCTCTTTCCTGTCATTCGCCCAGAGACAGATTTCATTCTCCTGAACCTAAAACTGATTATTAAGATAGGATTACCTATTGTCATTATTGTATATGGCACCTAAATATATAAATAAATATTAAGAGACCTAAAGGGGAAAAAAATAGATAGCAATACACTAATAGTAGGAGACTTTAACACTTCAGTTACATCAGTGGATAGATCATTCAGAGAGAAAAATGTGTAAGGAAACGTCAGCCTTAAATGACATGTTAGATCAGATAGGCTTCACATTTAGATACAGAACACTCCATCCAAAAGCAACAGAATGCACATTCTTCTCAAGTGCACATAAAATCTTTTTGAAAATAGATCCTGTGTTAAACCACAAACCAAGTCTCAGTAAATTGAAGAGGACCTAAAATGGTAAAAAGAATCTTTTCTGACCACAGTGATTTGAAACTATAAATTAATTACATGAAGAAAACTGGAGAATCTACAAATATGTGCAGATTAAACATGCCACTGAATCACAAAGGGGAGGGGGTCAAAGAAAATTAAAAAAAAAAAAAAACCCTTAAGACAAATGGAAATGTAATAGACCAACATTTATGGGATGCAGCAAGAGCAACTTTAAGAGGGAAGTTCATAGCAATAAATGACTACCTCAAGAAACAAGAAAAAATGTCAATCTAAATGTATACTTGAAGCAATGAGAAAAAGAAAAAGAAAACCCCAAGTCAGTAAAAAAAGAGAAAAAGAGGCGCGCCTGGATGGCTCAGTCGGTTGAGCGTCCAATTTCGGTTCAGGTCATGATCTCACAGCTCGTGAGTTGGAGCACCGGTCCGGCTCTGTGCTGACGCTCAGAGCCTGGAGCCTGCTTCCTATTCTGTGTCTCCCTCTCTCTCTGCCCCTCCCCCACCCGCATTCTGTCTCTGTGTCTCTCAAAAATAAATAAAAACATTTAAAAAGAAAAACAGAAAAAGAAATATCAAAGTTATACTAGAAGTAAGTGAAATAGGGACTAAAAAGATGAAAGAAAAGATCAATGAAATTAAGAACTGGTTCTTGGAAAAGATAAACAAAATTGAGAAATCCTCAGTTACTTTCAACAAGAAGCATAATTCACATCATAAATGAAAGATTTACCACTGATAACACAGAACAAAGGATCATAAGAGACCACTATGGACATTTACACACCAACAAACTGGACCTAAAAGAAATGGAACAATTCCTAGAAACATAAAGACTGAATCATAATGAAATAGGAGATCTGAGCAGACTAATCACTAGCAGGAAATTGCTTCAGTAATCAAAAATCTCCCAACAAACAAAAGTCTAGAGACGGATAGCCTCACTGCTGAATTCTAACAAACATTCAAAAAAGGATAATACCAATTCTTCTCAAGCTCTTCCTAAAAATGTAAGAGGAGGGAATTCTTGCAAACACATTTTATAAGGCCTCCATTACCCCTGGTAGTAAAACCAGGCAAGGTTGGCATCTGAATGAATGAATGAATGAATGAACGAACGAACAAACAAAAAAATACAGGCCATAATGTCTGATGAACATGCATGCAAAAATGCTCAACAAAATAAAAGCAAACTAAATTCAATAATGGATTAAATAGATCACACACCTTGATCAAATGAGATTTATTTCAGGGATGCAACGATGTTTCAACATCTGCCAGTCAGTGTGCTGCACAGTGTTAACAAAATGGAGAATAAAAGTCATATGTTCTTCTCAATAGATGCAGAAAACATTTTACAAATTTCAGCATCCATTTATCATAAAAACTCTAAACAAAGTATAGCGAGAATGTATTTCAACCTAATAAAGGCCATATGTGACAAACCCACAGCTAGCATCATACTCAATGGTGAAATGCTCAATGCTTTTCCATTAAGATCAGTAACAAGACAAAGATGTCCACTCTTAGTATACTTATTTGATATAGTATTGGAAGTCCTAACCAGAGTCCTTAAGCCAAAAATTAAAAGAAAAAAATTTAAAAGGCATCCAAATTGGAAAGGAAGAAGTTAAACTGTAACTACCTGGAAATGAAAACCTATTATGTAGAGAAAACCCTAAAGACTCCATTTAAAAACTGGTAGAACTAATAAACAAATTGAGTATAGTTGCAGGATATAAAAGTAATGTGAAAAAATCTGTTTAATTTTTATTGTTCATTCATTTATTCATTTATTTGTTTCAGAGAGAAAAAGAGAGCAGGGGAGGGGCAGAGAGTGAGAGGGAGACAGAGAATCCCCAAGCAGGCCCTGCAGAGGCCCACGCAGAGCCTGACGTGGGGCTCGGATACATGTAATATATGAGATCCTGACCTCAGACACTTAATGAAATGAGCCACCCAGATGCTCCTGTTGTCTTTCTTTCACTAATGAACTATTAGAGAAATTAAGAAAATCCCCTTTGCATCAAAAATAAATATATAGAAATGAATTTACCCAAGGAGCTGAGTGATCTGTATATTGAAAACTACAAGACATTGATGAAAAAATACAAGAAGACACAAAGACATGGAAAACTACTCTATACTCATGGGTTGGAAGAATTAACATTGTCAAAATGTCCACACTGCCCAAAGCAATGCATAGATTCAATGCAATCCCTATCAAAATTCCAATGGTATTTTTCACAGAAATAAAACAAAGGACCCTGAATAGGCAAAGCAATATTGAGAAAAAAGAATAAAGCTAGACATACGATCTCTGATTTCAAACTCTCTTTGAAAACTATAGTAATAAAGCATGCACATATGGTCACTTTATTTATGACAGAGGAGCCAACCATATACAATGGGGAAAGGTCAGTTGGCAATAAATGGTGCTGACAAATTTGGACAGTCACATGCAAAGGAATGAACCTGGGCCACTATGCTATACTATACACAAATTGAACTCAAAATGTATTAAGGGCTTCAGTGTTAAGACATGAAGCCCTAAAAATCCTAGAAGAAAACATAGGTGGTAAGCTCCTTGATAAAATCTTAGCAACGATGTTTTTAAATTGACAGCAAAAGCAAAAATAAGTAAGTAGGACAACACCAAACTAAAAAGCTTCTGCACAGCAAAGGAAACCATCAACAAAATGAAAAGGCAACCTAATGAACAGGAGAAAAGAATTGCAAACCATATATCTGATAAGAGCCTGATATCGAGAATATACAAAGAATTCCTACAATTCAATGGCAAAAAAAGATCCATTTAAAAAACGGACAAAAAAAATGGGCAGAAGATCTGAAGAGCCATTTTTTGACAGAAGACAAGTACATGAAAAGATGCTCAACATCATTAATGAATAGGGAAATGCAAATCAAAAACACAATGAGGTATCATCTCACACATGTTAGAAAGGCTATTATAAAAAAAGAAAAAACACAAGGGTTGGCAAAGATGTAGGGAAAAAGGAATTCTTGTACACTGTTGGTGGAAATATAAATTGGTACAACCACTATGGCAAACAGCATGGAGAGTCCTCAATAATTTTTTATAAAAAATTAAAAGTAGAACTACCATAAGATCCAGCAATTCCACTTCTGGGTATTTATCTGAAGAGAATAAAAACACTAACTAGAAAAGGTATATGCACCCCCCACCATATTCATTGCAACATTATTTACAATAGCCAAGATATGGAGGCAACCTAGTGTCCATCAATAGATAAATAGTTATATACATATAGAATATTATTCAGTCATAGAAGAATGAAACTGTGCCATTTGTGAAAACATGAATGGATCTTGACAACATTATGCTAAATGAAGTAAGTCAGACATATTCCCTATAATCTCTTTTATATGTGAGATCTTAAAAACAAAAGCTCATAGGTATATAGAACAGATGGGTGTTGCAAGACCTGTGGAGTAGGGGGATGGGACAAATGGGTGAATTGAATTTTTTATTAAGGTAAAATATATTGAATACAAAATTTAAAAAGATAGGTGGTTACCTAATTCCATAATTGCTCTAATTCCCATGTTATATTTAATTTCCTACATCATAAATTATACATTATAAATGATCATCTATTCATTGGTCCCCATTTTTATGTTCAACTGACTAGTCAGAATATAATCTAAAATAACAGAATGTAACCTGTTATTTTAGGATATATTCTGTACCCCCACCCCCATGTGCAACCCCCATTCACCATTACACTAATGCATGCCAGTTTTTATTTGCCTTGCTATATATCATCAGGAGACCATGTTTTTTGTCTTTTACTCACAAGTTCATGCAGAGCTCACAGCTTGCTTCATCAACCAACTGTTCATCCCACTCAATTTATAAGGTTAGTTCTAGGCCAATTCTACTCCTTAAGCCCCCTTCTGTATATTTAAGTAGACTATATCCTGGCCTGTCTCAAATCAACACACAAAATAGTTTTTACCTCATTGATCTGTGTAAAGGTATGTCTCCAGTAGACATTTGACAAAATGGGGAAATTGAAACATGTCTTAGGATTCATTTATCGTGCTATCACGAAAAGTAAACCCAAGCTCTTGAAACTCATGTTTTCTCTCCCGCTCTCAACTGCTATGTTTTCTAGTAGCTTTCTCCTCTTACGTAGTCGACTACACTTTAGGGATGCTTCAGCTATCCAAGTAATGTTACTACTGTACGATTTATGTAAAATCAGTAAAAGTCATCTGATTCAGGCTTAAATACGTGAATTTTCCTTTGAGTGAATTCTGGTTGATAATTTCTTGTCACCTACCAGTTTCTTTCCAGGATCTTATCCACATGATTATTGAGGCTGGTGTATCTCATTTTATTTTTTCCATCTAAACAACTTACTTTAGTTCTACCCTTTCATTTGGTCTCTGGAGCACTAAAGCCATTTCTTTTATTTCTCATTGTTTTCTTTCCAGTCTTTATAGCATATTGTAGTGGATGGAACTGGACCTGAGACCAGTGTTAGATTCCCAGGACTAGTTTCATCACCTCGCTTAGAACCTTATATAATTTATTTCCCTTGAGGGACCTCGATTTTATCATCAAACCTGAGAGCATTGGTGGTGAAATCTCGAGGACCCCTGCTACATTATAACGTGATTCTCTTTTGAAATGTGTTGTTGCTTTTAATGCTGACTCGGATTCTTCAGATTTACCATCCTATAGTGTATCCTCTGTCATCTTTTGTTTTCATGTCCCCTCTTATATATAGGTAAATCCACACATTTTCTGCAAGTATACTCATGAGGTCATATCCCTTTGGGGGGAGAGAATATTTTTTCACAAGTGGATGGGAAATATTTTAGGATTATGAAAGGTTTTAACTATCAACTTGAGAACAATTCATGTTGAACACAAATAATTGTATATTCTTTGAATGCACTTAAGCTTGATTTAAGATCTTGTATAATGTTTAGCAAAAGGGCAATTGCTAAGTCTTGCTATCTGAAAAACACTGAAAAAAAAAACAGTTTTTCTTAATTGACAGATGATTCATGGTCATATGTTCCTTTCCATAAAAAACTTTGTGTGTGTGTGTTTTTTTATCACTTCATTTGGGGTGAGGTAATCATGTTAAATACTGAATTTTTCTTTTTCTAGGCTTAATGGTTTTAGAAGTTTATGAATGACATCACATTAATTCCTGTGGGAAAAAAATGCAACACATTAAGGCCAACACTCCCACTGATGAAGTGAATACACTTATCTATGTCTCTTAGCTCCTAACTCGTTCCTGTCAGCATTTATGTTTTTAGACCTAAGTACCTCAGACATTCTTTCTCTGCCCTGGTCCCTCCCTTTTCTAAGAATCTTAGAGATGTTTTTGTCTCTCTATAGCACCTGTGTCCTGTAGTTCTATATTTCTATTTTTCCTTTAAAATATAACTTGCCTTATATTTAATTCATTAAATACTTATTGAGTAGTTATGTATGAAGTACAAATATTCAAGGATGACTTACATATAGCTCCTACACCATTAGAGTTTTTGTTAAGAGAAAATTTATAAACAGATATAATAGAAGGTTAGTACAATAAGGATTTAAAGAAAATATTAAATTTGGCTAGATTGCTTTTTGTTACCTATGCTTTAGTCCGTTTGTTTTTGACTGTGCAAGACTAGAATAGATTTATGCAGAGATTTTAACAATGAATTTATGCAATTTACATTGCCGTTCCTAAAAATTGATAATATTTTTAATGTTTAATACTGCCAAAGTGGGAAAATGTTTTGGTGGTAAGCTAGGCTATCACATTAGCCTTTTAATTTACGCTAAGTAGGTGACAAACAAGTGTATCTACATATAAGACCAGCGATGGTTAAATGGAAATGTTTCATGTCAATGATAACTAAATTTATGGTATGCTTACTAGAGGCCAGGCATTAATCTTCATTCATTTACGTAGTCCTTAGCATTAACCCCTCAGAGACCATTACAGTACACATAGTATAGATGAAGAAACAGCGAAGAAACAGACATGAAAAGTGAAGTGAGTTATCTAGCCAGGAATAATCACACAAAGTGGTTTACATCAAAAGCCCATATTCTCATTCTCTACCTGTGTGTCTCCTTCCGGTAAGGATGCTGTACGTAACCATGTCCACTTCAAGGATAAATGTTCAGGGTTGAAAGTCTCAGATACGAGCTTCTAGGTGGAAATTTTGGCTGTAGGGTTGAGGGGAGAAGCAAATGGCCAGGTAATCCCAGGCTGTTCCTGAGACCCTATGAATCACACCATTTATTCTGGACGCTTTAGGAAATGAATGTAAGCTATCCTGTATGAAATGCAGAATTCACTTCTTTGAGTGAGGACTCCTCCCTGGTGTTCAGCCTCTGCCCCATGGGTAGGAAGTACCAAGAATTGCATTCATAAGTTTAGATCTTATGAAGAGCACGTGTGTTTTATTGGCATCTTTTCAGTGTGTACATATGGGGAGCATCACATTGAAAGATAAGTGCATACCACGATGGCTGAAACATGGTTTGCAAAATAGTTGCATTAAACGTTTTCTCTGCCTCTTACCATCACCTAACTATCAGAAACAGCTGGCATGATAACAATATCAGAACAGCTGCGCTATTTTAAAGTGTTTTGATTCCTAAACAACCTCCTACTATTACTCCCTTTTTTAGATTTGCTGTTTTTATCCATTCGTACAAATGAGTTATTACTTGAACATGAAATAGAGCAGGAGAAGATACGAAAGAAATATGCTACAGTAGACATATTTTCAGGCACAATGGTCATGGATGCAACTGATTTGCCAGCCGCGCTCAGTTTATACATTATTAGAAAATGATTCTGTTACCAGGAAGCCAGAGTTGAGGCAGTCCAGATTGGTCTGTGACAATTTCCTGCTGTTTTTTTTTTTTTTTTTTGACATGATTTAACTTTGAGTCAACAAAATGTTTTTTCTGTACCATGTAGCTTGACAGTATTAATTGAATACTTCCCCTCAGAATCTGAATCAGTGATAAAGAAGCCAAAATTCTGTGTTTCCAAAGGTCAAAGGTTAATCATCAGTCAGTAGTTTTCTTTGCAGGTATGGTTGTTCTGTATAAAAGGGACCTTAATAAAATACATTGTCACTCAGGTTAGCCCTCACTTTGCTGGGTGAGAAGGAAAACGGGTCTTTTGGAGGGTAAACATAGTGTCATGATAACTAAGGTCAAATTTGCTTGCTCAAGAATCTGCTTTGAATTTTAGTTATTCAGCTGTGTTTACTAATAAACTGTGTGAGCATATAAACAAGCCATCTTAGAGACACAATGGCTAGACTTTGTGTTTCCAAAATATTGGCCCAAATTGCAAAGTCCGTTCACAGAAAATAGATTTCCGTTGGTGAAGCAAAGGATTGCTAAGCAAAAGAGATGGAGTTGTTCCGAATTTGTGATATTTTTGAGGTCATGTTACATGTAAGATATGTGGTAGGTAACACTACCAAAGAATGAAAATAAAATGAATCAAATGTAATTACATACATGGAACTGCTACTGAAAGCTTTTAAATAAAAAGGAAAAAAAAAGAGCAAAGGAGATAAAGATACTGAGATAATATGGTTTTCATATTATCACATAAATAAATAACAGTGACCAAATGCCTCAACCATTGCAGGTAGTTCTTGACATGCCATTCTTCACAGCCTACATTTCCCAGATCTTTTCTAAGATGCTAGTTACTTAAAAAAAAAAAAAAAATCAGTCATATCATCTCTGTGAAATGAAATACTTGATTTTTATCTGGTATTCTGGATCTGGTAAAAGAAATACTGAAATCAGGGGCACCTGGGTGGCTCAGTAGGTTGGGTGTCTGACTTCAGCTCAGGTTGTGATCTTATGGTTTGTGAGTTTGAGCCCCGCAATGGGCTCTGTGCTGATGGCTCAGAGCCTGGAGCCTGCTTTGGATTCTGTGTCTTCCTCTCTCTCTGCTCCTCCCTCACTTGTGCTCTATCTCTCTCTGTCTCTCAAAAATAATAAATGCTAAAAAAAATAAAGTACTCTTTAAAAAAAAATACTGAAATTTATTTTTTAATCTTTATTTGTTTTTGAGAGAGAAAGAGACAGAATGCGAGCAGAGGAGGAACAGAGAGAAAGGGAGACACGGAAACCTGAAGCAGACTCCAGGCTCCAAGCTGTCAGCACAGAACCTGACACGGGGCTCGAACTCATGTACTGTGAGATCATGACCTAAGCTGAAGTTAGATGCCCCACTGCCTGAGCCACCCAGGCACCTCAAGAAATATTGAAATTTAACATGCTGTAAGCAGTTCATCAATGTCTTACCTCTTAATGTTTTAGGAGTTATAAATAGGATAAACATTTTACCCTTTAAGTAGTGGTTTTAAAAACAAACTTACCTGAAGTTTGCTACTCAAGACAACATCTTTTTTTTTTTTTAACAGGGCTAAAACATCTTAGATATCAAAGGAATTTATTTTCCAGTCACTGACTTGACTTTCAATTAAAGATACTTTTAAAGAGCTATTAAAGTTCCTCATTTAGTTGGTAAATGAAATAAAAGCTGCATTTGAAACATGAAGACCACATTTATGGGAACTAGAATGGATTTTTCAGAAACATTCAGAAAAATGTCTTTTTTTAAAAGGAATTTTCTTCCTAGCTTTATAACGTGGATCACTGGTTCATGCTCAGTATTACCAAAAATTTCATGGGCTCTGTGTTTTGATCCAAGCATAAATAATTTGGGGGATTAAATTTTGGCCAAACCTTGGAAGAAAATTCTTGAATGTCTCCTCTCTATTCCTTGTAGCTGAGGTGAACAAGTTTTAGCCTCATGACAAAGCCCCAGTGCAAATGCCTGCATCTGTTTGCTGCTCTGAGACCCACTCTGGCTCCACAACAGTAAAGTCCACAGGATTTCACATCTCCAGGGTCATCCTTAACCAGTGGAAGACCTGATGGGTGAGAGTTGGTAGATGACAATTTGGAGGCACGCTCCACACAGATTCTCAGGAGGGAGTCAACTAAATGGAGCATCATTTGCCCCAGCACAAACCCTCTTCTTAATAGAGGCATTCCTGCTTTTTGCCCTTTCCCCGTGTCCCTCATACCCCTCCCCCACTCCTGTGTTTCCTAAGATCACCTCCAAATAGACCATATGCATATGAATCCTTGTCTTATAACGGGATCACAAACTAAAACAGCTTGGCTTCTCATTTCTATGAAGAAATATGTACACCTTTTCTAATACCATTAACCAAAGATTCACGAGAGCTCTTAAACGTGAAAAAGTCTCAAAGTCCTATTTTGATGAACTAAAATATATGATTCAATACCATGGGACCCACTCCTGCCAGCAAGGAGACTCTAGATATAAAAATGAAATAAAAGTTGTTTCCATTTGTCCCCAGTTTTCGGTTTTGGTGGTACAAACAAATGTTGCTTTGTTATTTAGTATTTGATAGAAAGAAAGAAAGAAAGAAAGAAAGAAAGAAAGAAAGAAAGAAAGTAAGTAAGTAAGTTAGTTGACCAATTCTCTCAACATTAACCACAACCTACATGATTGTTGCCAAGAATGTGAGGATGACCTTCCCAGTGGACCACATGCCAAACCCATTATGTCCTTTGTGCCTGACATGATTTGTTTAAGTGAATACTTGTTTTCTAATTTTGTTTTTTAAAAGATCACAACTTTAGATAGACTATTTGCTGTCTGATTCTCCTTTCTCTCTTTCTCTCTTGTTCTTTTCCATTTAGAGCACTTCCCATTTACTTTAAGATAGGAACAGAGTAAGCCATCCTGTTATAGTTGGTAAGAAGCTGAGTGAAATGGTGCTGTAGCAAAGTGTTTTTAAGAAGTACTAGCACCTGATAAATTAGAAAATACTCAAATTCTAGAATTCACATTACTGTTTTTTTTTTTCTTTTGGTAGTGAAAATATATTAATATAATACCTGGGGAATTTTTTCCCCCTCAGTTAAATTCCTGGGGAGTTTTTTTCAGTAAAAAAAAATCTTGAATAAGATTTTTGAGACAAAAATAAAAATAAAGTAAATAACAAAGGCAAAACATATCAAACAATTACTCAATTATTTAAATTTGTTTTTTTGTGTAGTTAAGGTAACAAAAGAAAATGAGAGGTAGAGAAATGAAGGAGAGGGGGGAATAAATTGTCAGAAATGTGACTGATTTGGTACAATCCTAAATAGACACAGAGATAGGTAATTTAATAATATTTTACTTAAAAATAGTCATACATGGTGAAATTGTTCTATAATTATAATTATCTCATAGACAAATGAAATTAATATTCTAGAAAATTTCTCCTTTCCTAATTTATAATGAGAAATCTGTACTCCTGTTGACATATTACTTTATGAAGTCAAAATACCCCTTGAAAACACTTTGCCTTTTTTACGTTCTGTCTCTGTTCTTAGAAATAACGTTTTTAAAGTAGCGTCTTATTCTTCAGAACCTTAAATGACATAGAAAGCTTTATGAAACTTTTCCTTTCCATATTAGACATAAATACAATTCACTTTTCCTGCTTGACCAGGTAAAAGTAGATCTTGTACTATAGAGAGCCTCCAGGTAGGATCCATTATCCTTTTCATTTGTAAATACAATTTCTATTGGACAAAATATGAATTGAAAAATTTAATATTAACGGACAATTTCCAGCAACCCATACTATTACAAACAACACATTTTTACAGTAAGTGTAGAGGTGGTTATCTGCAAACATTTCATCTAAGTATCACAGCTGTAGGATGAACTCCAGGCACAGTTGAGACGGGTCCTTGAGCTTATAGAGCTTTTCTTTAATTTTCCTGCCTAAATTCTTTTCTGCCTCCCCTCTATGATGAAAAAAGAGAGAACTACCTCTTGATCAAAAGCCAAGGATATGACTAAATTAAATGAAAGTTGTCCTCTTTTCTTCCAAACCTTCTACGTTTTGGCCAAATCGTTCCCTAGAGACAGGAAGCAATTAATTGCATGTTTTGATTTTTTATCGTCTGCCTTTCCATCTGGTACTCGACTGCACATTCTATATAGGAGGGTGTGAACAGAGAATGGTGACAATGTCAACAGAGACTAACATTAGACAGTATGCAAGTAGAGAAGCTGATAACATAATTAGGAAATTGAAAGACAAATTGTGGAAACATGGAACCGTGAATAATAGGAAAATTGGCTCTATAAGTTGTAGTATATCTCTAGTACAAAGATTTGAATAAAAATTCAGGCGTAACAAGTTTCTTTTCATCAAACAAAATCAGGTAATTAGTTTACTACAAAATATTGAAACTAACCTCTAAGTTGAATGTTATTTTAAAAGCTGTAGCTTTAAAAATTTATTAATAAACCATTAATTATTAAAATATTAAAATTGATCATTTCTATTATATAAGGATATTAATTTAATTTTAAAGAGAAGAGATCTGGGGCGACTGGGTGGCTCAGTCGGTTAAGTGTCTGACTTTGGCTCAGGTCATGATCTCGCGGTTCGTGAGTGAGACCCATCTTGGGCTCTGTGCTGACAACTCACAGCCCGGAGCCTGCTTTGGATTCTGTGTCTCCTTCTCTCTCTGCCCTTCTCCTACTCGTGCCCTGTCTCTCTGTCCTTCAAAAATAAATGAACATTAAAAAAAATTCAAAGAGATCTGATAAATAAAAATCAAATATCTGGGAAAGAAGGTGTAGTGTGTTGAATGATGTCCTTCAAAAACATAAGTCCACATTCTGCCCCTTGGAACCTGCGAATGTGACCTCATTTGTAAAATAGAGTCTTTGCAGATGTAATTAAAATATCTTGAATGATACTATACTGGACTATCCAGGTGGACCCTAAATCCAATGACAGTTGATGTTATAAGGGACAAAAGATGAAAATAAATAGAGTGGAAGCCTTGTAAAAATAAACTCAGAGACTGGAGTTAGTTACTTAACAAAAGAATAACTGGAACCACCAGAAGCCAGAAGGAAGCAAAGAAAGATTTTATGGACGTATGTATGTATTTATTTAATTTTTAAAAATTTACATCCAAATTAGCATATAGTGCAACAATGATTTCAAGAGTAGATTCCTTAATGCCCCTTACCCATTTAGCCCATTCCCCCTCCCACAACCCCTCCAGTAAACCTCTGTTTGTTCTCCGTATTTATGAGTCTCTTATGCTTTGTCCCCCTCCCTGTTTTTATATTATTTTTGTTTCCCTTCCCTTATGTTCATCTGTTTTGTTTCTTGAAGTCCTCATATGAGTGAAGTTATATGATATTTGTCTTTCTCTGACTAATTTCACTTAGCCTAATAGCCTCCAGTTCCATGCACATAGTTGCAAATGGCAAGATTTCATTCTTTTTGATTGCCGAGTAATACTCCATTGTATATATATACCACATAGTCTTTATTCATTCATCCATCGATGGACATTTGGGCTCTTTCCATACTTTGGCTATTGTTGATAGTGCTGCTATAAACATGGGGGTGCATGTGTCCCTTCAAAACAGCACACCTGTATCTCTTGGATAAATGCCTAGTAGCGCAATTGCTGGGTCGTAGGGTAGTTCTATTTTTAGTTTTTTGAGGAACCTCCAGACTGTTTTCCAGAGTGGCTGCACCAGCTTACATTCCCATATTTATTTGTTTATTTAAAAAATATGGTTTTTTTTGCTGTTTATTTTTGAGAGAGAGAGATACAGTACCAGCAGGGGAAGGATAGAGAGAGAGAGGGAGATGCAGAATCCGAAGCAGGCTCCAGGCTCTGAGCTGTCAGCACAGAGCCCCGACACAGGGCTCGAACCCACCAGCCATGGGATCATGACATGAGTTGAAGTTGGACACTTAACTGACTGAACCACTCAGGTGTCCCAAAACATACTTGGTTTAAAGTCATACATATTGTATTGCACTTTGATGCACAGAAGAAGGAGGCAAAAGTTTTCAGTTAATGTACTGGAGAAAATTGTCCATTTTTTCGTCATGTTTATCTTTATATAAGACCTAGAAACAGAACAAGGAAACATTGAGCACTGAGTCTTTTCAAGCCCCGTGTCTGAAAGTCAGGTCTTTCCTCTTCCTGTTCATAATGATCATTAACGGAGTATATAGGCTTTTCAGATAGTGTCATTCCTGTAATGAGGCCTTTAGAGAGTCTGAAGCCTATGGCATGAGGACTCTGCTGCTGAAAGGAAGCAGTGCTATTCCTTTAGAAGCAAAAGGGAGTGAGGCCCCTAGAATTCCTGTTTGCCCTTTCTGCTTACACCCAATACCTGGACACACACCGGCGTCTCATGTGTCCAAATTGAATATCCACCAAATAAATATATTCTCTCGTTATGGGCAGCCATTCCAGATTCATGTGGGTCAGTAAACAAGTTGAAATTACGAAGTGACCACTGGTCACTGTGTGTGTTCTAAGGATCTATCTGCTGGCTGAAGATCTGGTCCTTCTTACACTCCAGGTCACTGCCTCCAGGAGCATAGAGGTTTCAGAGACCGCTTGGCACTAACCACATCTCGATGGTGGGTTTTTGGCCTCCGGGACGGTCTGAGAGTACTTTATGTTGTTCTAAGCCAGTGTCTTTCGGTCATTTGTTACGACAGCCCTAGGAAAAGAATACAGAAGGTGGCTGTGCATTTTTTTGTAATTGATGTCTTCAATTACAGTTGATGTATCCAGTATCACAAATTACGAATTAAAGTTTCTACTCTTCCTGTTTTCCGCTACTAATTTAATTATCACAACACCCTAAAAAATCAGTGCTAGGACAATAGAAGTGGAGTGCAGATTACATCACTGGTTGAAGGTCCCATACCACACACATGGTAGACCTGGGATTTCTGACCCTGTGGCTCCAGAATTAATGGGCTAAGTTGTCCTATTGGATGAAATGAGGAAAAAAAAACAGGTGATAGAATTCAAAGTGATATTCCACAAAGATGCTTTCATCTTCTTTTGAATAAGAATGCTAAGAAAGGAATTTGAGTCTCTGAAAAATCAAATGGGCCACCCAGGAGGATAAACAAATATATCAGTAATGAATAGTGTGGATTCTTCAGGTCTGTTTTTTTCTTCCTAACACCAAAGAATATCTGGCTTATGCTGGAGACAGAAAATCCAGTTCTACATTTCCATCTTTCAGGTTTCAGTGGAATTGGAATT
The DNA here is from genome assembly GCF_023721935.1 of Panthera uncia. Lineage (NCBI taxonomy): Eukaryota > Metazoa > Chordata > Mammalia > Carnivora > Felidae > Panthera > Panthera uncia. The sequence goes on from NC_064816.1 coordinate 85,713,499, forward strand.
ATGCAAAGAAATTTCCCAACTAAAACTGCATGGAAAATTAAATGCTTTCAGTTGCCTGACTGTGCCATTACTTTAGCAGATTAATTTAACAGGTGTAAGAAAAAAAATTGTGGATGCAAATAAAAGCAAACAAAAAATTTCTGCTGATTGCAGCTTGTGTTTATGTTGTTTTCTCTGAAAACCTGTCAATTTAAACCACCTTTAAAACTTTCTCTTGAAAATAGCCATCCAGAATTTCAGGCCTGGCTCTATGTATATTTAATTATTTAAAAAAAATATATATATATACACACACACACACAAATATATAATTAAAAATATATGTATAAAATAATGTATACACTCCCCTGAATTCACATTTCTTCCTTTTTTTTTTTTTGCAATTGTTTAACCATATTTTTGCTTTTAATACATAATGTTTTGATTTGGTTTTGTGGCCTAAATACAAAAATGTATTCTATCCACCCAGTTAGCTCACTGATAAAGACATTCAGAGCATAAGAAGTTTACCCCAAAGAATGTTGGTGGATTATCCAAATGTGCTCTAAATCGAATAACAATTGTCCTTTTAAGAGATAAAAGAGGCATTTTGCATCAATTAGGCATTCTTGAAGAGTAGGCATTTTTTAAATAAAAATGAACTATGAATATAGATCCATTTATTGTAAATCAACTTAAGTCAATATTGATTTTACATATCATGTTCACCTTGCACACACACACTGAGTGTGGAGCCTAATCTGGGGTCTGAACTCATGACCCTGAGATCAAGACCCTGAGCTGAGGATCAAGACAGATGCTTAACCGACTGAGCCACCCAGACACCTCTATAATGTCTACTTCTGAAATTAGCTTATTTTTATGTAGTCTATTTAGCTCTGGTAAATGACTTTTTCATCTCTAAAGTTTCACTAATCAATTCTTAGAATACCAGAGTGTCACTTTTTAAAAAAGTATTTACAAAGTACTGATTGATGAAATGTTCTCAGATCATTGTATTTGTGTGACTTCTCTCCATGTGCTGGCATTGTATTTAAACACTTAACTACCAGGGCGCCTGTGTGGCTCAGTCAGTTAAGCATCCAACTCTTGATTTCAGCTCAGGTCGATTTCTCAGGGTCATGAGATCAAGCCTTTTGTCCACATTGGGTGTGGCGTCTGCTCAAGATTTTCTCTCCTTTTCCTTCTGTCCCTCCCTTGCTCACGTGTATGTCCCCCCCTCAAAAAAAAAAAAAGTAAATTTTATATATGTGCTCTTCACCACTATTCAAAAAAAGCATGAATAAGAAACTACCTGAAGCACAAAGATGATTCACTCTTAGAATATAGTTCACATTACAAACTAATAAAATAAAGGTATATTTTAAAACAAACATCTGCCAAAGCAAGTATAGTTTGGTTCCTTCAACAGTGACTTCTTAGACACTATACAGTAAACTCTAAAAAGGTTTTGATCTAATACCTCATCAGGATGGCAGAAACCCTTAGACTTAGTGAAAAAGAAACTATAGAAAAGACAGAATGGACAAAAAAAAAAAAAAAAGGATCCGATTCGATGTGCCTTGATTGTGTAATATTGATTCACTATCATCATAGCATTTGTGAGTTAGCTTATTTATTTGATTGGAATGAGAAAGATTTTATTGGTAAAATCAGGAATTTTTTACATTCATCTTATTGCAAAGTAAAGTAACTCATGATCTCTTCAAGTGTTTTCCTATCAAGTTAAGTTTAGTTTTTTAAAATTCTTTTAATATTTATTTATTTTTGAGAGAGAGTGAGAACACAAACAGGGGAGCAGGGGAGAGAGAGAGAGGAAAAAAAAAATAAAACCAAGCAGTCTCCTTGCTTGCCCAGTGCAGAACCCAATGGGGGGTTTGAATCCACCAACTGTGAGATCATGACCTGAGCTGAAATCAAGAGATGGTGGCTTAACCATCTGAGCCACCCAAGCACCCCTCAAATTTAAATATATAATTCTTTCCATGACTACTGAAGGATCTGTAGGTGTCCCTGAGGAAACAAAACTTTGTAGAGGTCAACTGAAAATTCTTAAATGGGAACATAGATTAGTGTCACTAATTATCCACTCAGAGTTCTTTAGTTTTTGATTATCTTTGTATTTCGAATAACTTTTTCTTCCTGGGGAAAAAAAAAAAAAAGAGGCAATGAGAAAAAAAAATACTTAATGCCTCCATCCTGAGCTCCAGTAAAGCATCAGTGTATACACCTGTTTTCTTTATTCATATATACTATATAGCTGCACACACACACACACACACGCACACAGTTTTTACGAGCCCAGGCATTTTTGGAATTCATTGTTTGTTGCTTAATTTGTCAAGAAGCTGATAATTTTTTGCTGCCCTTTTATTGATAGAGTTGGTCTTTGGTCTGCTGTTACTTTTGTTCTGCCTTCATACTGCAGGGGCACTAATTGCCTTTCCTGTATGGAGAGGGCAAGTTGAGATTCTGGTGTATAGAGTTCTCTCCTGACACAGTGATTCTAAACCCTACCCACAGTCTCCTGCCAAGACTAGAGGGCCATGTTTGTTCCACGGCCTGTGTTACCATGAGGCACTGACTTCTCTGCATTGCTGTGGCGAGCTCACTGGTAGAACCAGTGTGGTATCTAAAGGGCTGCTCATCTTTGAAATGATAACAACCTTGAGGATAGACATATGTGTTAGAATCCTTTATACTCCTTTACACAACATAGAGCAGCTGTTGAATAAACACTTTTCTTTATCATCACAAAAGCAATTCTGTGCTGTGTAATATTGTTTTAAAAAGTAAGTGCTTGTTGTTTAAGTTTTTTATCTTTTTCTTGGGTAACCTTTTTTACTACAATTTTCACCCAAGAAACTGATTTAAGTCAAAATTAGAGCAAACAAGTATCACCTCTTCTGTCGCATCCTTTATGCAGTCTGGTTTAGAAATTGTCTTTTCTCACCAAAGAATGAGCTTTGACTCAGTAGATGTTTAATTACGGCCTGGTGGGGGATGTTTACACAAATTTAAATATGTAGCTTCTAGAGTCCTTAAAAAATGACATTTTTCAATAGCTGGCAAGATATCAGGCATTTAAGACAGACCTCAAAAACCCCTGTTGAAGGATAGGTGGATAGATAGTCATTATGTCTAGGCGTGCATTGGGAATACAACTTTGCAATTTATTTGAATTTAAAGAAGAAAACCATCTTGAGATTGTTTCTTCATTTGTAAAATGAGGATGGTAGCAACTACATTATACTTTTGTTGAAAAGATTCCTTAAGATAACGAATGGAACCACTTAGCATTACTTGGTATAGAGAGTCTCAACAAACAATTTCATTAGTACTCCTGTTGTCCAGAAGGATTGATAGAGTATGTTATCACTCACCTTTAACAATGGCTTGCTTTGGTTTGTCAGATTAATTTGTGAAAATATAAATGGAAAGGTTGCATGAAAAGTATATAACTTGTTTGAGCGTAAGATCACAGAACCACAGAATTTCAGAGCAACAATAGACTCCTGAGAGCACATTATGTCACACACAACACATGACATGCATGCATTATTACAGATGAGGAAAGGGAAACCCTGGGAGTTGGAATAAGTATTTTTTGATCACACAGATAGGCGACTTAGGGGCCAGTCCTGATTCTGTATTTTCCTCTCTAGTACTGCTTTTCCATATAATCCAGTTTCCTTAGGAATAGGAGAGCAATGTGAAGAAATTTGGAGATAAGCAATAAAACAAGACCTAGAAATGGGGTATCCATAAGCTATTAGCACAATAATGCCATTGACAGTGACAATGCACTGAACAGGAGTAAACATTTGTTTCCATCGCTCTGTGTGAAGGCTGGCTCAGCAGCCCAGTGTTCCTGATCTGGCTGGTCACGCTCACCCATCAGCGAGACGCTTAAGTCAGTTAGGCAGCTCTGTGACTGGGGATGGCTGGTGATTGGTTGAGCTATCTCAACTCTTCCCCGCAGGAACTCTAATTCTCTAGCAAGGTAGTTTGTGCTTATGCAGATGGAGTTGACAAGAGTCCAAGAGAAGCCAAGGCATAGTATATATCTCTGAGGCTTTGGCTTGTAATTGCCACTGTGCTACTTCGGCCACATTCTACAGATCAAAGCAAGTCACAAGACCAACTTAGAACCAAGCAGGAGGAAGATAAACTATACCTCATCATAGAAGCAACTGCTTTTTCTTCTGTGCCTTAGCAATTAGAAGTCCAATTGGAGCCACTGTTTAAATCAATCACAGGAGACCTTGTATTATGTCATGAAAATAACATTCCCATTCTTTGTTTTAGGATATTTCTCCGATTAAATTGATATATTAATGTTTAGTTGCTGTCTAATTGATACGATAAGAAAACTCCAGTATTCAACAAGGGAAAAAACAAAACAAAATCTCTTAAATGTTAATGAATTGACTTGAATTGCAAAATGTAAATATCATTCTGTTATCTTTTCTTAGGACATACAGCTCCATATGCTTTAGTCAGAGGGCGTGGGCTAATCTCCATTATAGAACAAGGCTAGCATTTGAAATCTCTTTGCCAGTTTCTTAAAGCTGAATTGGAAAAATACACTGTCTTTGTTGATTATGAAATACCAATGCTACTAAGTATATCCAGTCACCTGAACATAACCATTTAGACCCTCACAGAGTTATTGTAACTCTTTTATAATACAACATATCAGAAGATGTCGAAAATTATCACTGTGATATATATTTATATGTATTTTATAAATTTTTATTTTACTTATATTTTACATAGTGATAAGAGTAACAACTGCTAAAATACTCAGTTTTTTTCAGTTTTTCTCATCACAAAATCAAGTAGATTATAGTTGACAAGAGTTACATAGTAGGAATCGTGACTCTCTTATCTATGAGGTGAAGTTTTTGCCGTCCTTCTAAAATTTTTAATCTGTTTATGTGCAAAAGGCTAATGTCACTGAATTCTATAAAACCGTTTACACTTAGCTCTTGACATATTATTTTCTTTAAAGATAAAAGCTAAGGTATTAAAACAACAAAGGGATGAGTTTCTGAAATTTATCTTCTATCATAAGAAAGGCAAACTTAAAATAAAAATAAACTTAATTCTTGGAGGCACTTGGGTGGCTCAGTCAGTTGAGGGTCCAACTTCAGCTCAGGTCATGATCTCACAGTATGTGAGTTTGAGCCGCGAGTCGGGCTCATTGCTGACAGCTCAGAACCTGGACCCTGCTTTAGATTCTGTGTCTCTCTCTCTGCCCCTCCCCCACTCATGCTCTTTCTCTGTCTCTCAAAAACGAATGTTAAAAAAAAAAAAAAAGGAAAACCTTAATTCTTTATAATTTTCTAGCTAATTTTTATAAGGAAAACATGAGCTTATATCAGTATAATTTTACTAAATTAGTCTGCTTCTGCCCCACCTAAAAATTTGGTAGCTTCTGCTTAATAATTTATGTCCTTAACAAAATATGTTATGGGAGATGTGTTTAGTTTTTCTATTTCACTGTAAGTAAAGATAAACTTTAAAGACATTCTTTTATAAACCTCAAGATAGTTCTACCTTAAAAACAAAGCAAACAAAACAAAACAAAAAAAACATTTCTTAATAATGTTAAAATCACCCACCCCTGTCATAAGCACTGAAAGAAATTAGATGAAGAAAAAATAACATACATTTCAGTTACCTTAAAAAGGGTCATGATCTCAACTGAGTTTGAGGACTTCATTATCTCTGCTCACATCCATTGATACTATTAGAGATGTATTAAGATTGATAATATTGTTGAAAACATTAAGATTTAAAGAAGTCTAAATGGGGGCGCCTGGGTGGCTCAGTCGGTTAAGCGGCCGACTTCGGCTCAGGTCATGATCTCGCGGTCCGTGAGTTCGAGCCCCGCGTCAGGCTCTGTGCTGACAGCTCAGAGCCTGGAGCCTGTTTCAGATTCTGTGTCTCCCTCTCTCTGACCCTCCCCTGTTCATGCTCTGTCTCTCCCTGTCTCAAAAATAAATAAAATGTTAAAAAAAAATTAAAAAAAAAAAGAAGTCTAAATGGAAAGCTGTAGTTAAATATGAATATTTCTGTATATAAAAATGTACTTTATCTTTATATATTTATAATATATATTAATATTAATATTAATATAATTAATATCTTTATAATAAGTTAACATCTATAAACATAATATCAAGATTTTCTGTTTTCAGAAAAAGAATTCTGTTTTACATCTTTATTTCTTCAGCCTTGAATGGCTTTCAATTGCTTTCATTGTAATAGGATTAAGGCTGTTTGAAAATGTTTTCTCCTGACCGTGTATGTTGGCAATGTGATATACCAGGTGAACTCGGAACATTGGACTTCTAGCAGGCCTTGGCTAATGTCCTATTTCTGAAAGTGCTATACTGCAATATTTTATTCTTTGTTGACTTTCCTAGTCAGAATAGGTAGCTACTCTAGAAAAAGTGGCTTTTGTTCACTGTGATTTTTCTATTCATGTTAAATTTGCAGTATTACGTTACAGTCTTCTTAAATACAATCAGATAAACTCCAACAACCCCAGCAAAAAGCTCTGGTATTCACGTGGAGTAGGGTGCAATAATCTTGGCTGGTTTTCCAATAATGCGTTTGGCACTTAGTGCTTATAATAAACAACTCTCTTCCTGTGTGCTGAGGGAATTTGATCTTTCACTGAGGTGAGTATTGCCCCCAGGGCATAGAGAGGATGGAAAGAATTTAGAAACCTCAAAGTTGGCTTCCATGAACACCTGGTCAATTCTTTGGGACAGTAAACATGAAGTATGGTGACTTGAAAAGAATTCATTTTTAGACTGCCAGGGTAGATGTGCATTTACTAGTTTTCCTGCTTTACCATCTGGACTTTATGGAAGATGATCCTCCAGATTCTGGCTTGATTAATTAAAGAATAGGGTTAGTCACCAATCCTTAGACCAGATACCCAAAGAGCTACCAGATCATTATAATTGGAAGTCACAGTGCACGGATAAGTTAGGGAGAGTTTGGAGAACTCTTGTTCTTTCAAAGTAGTCTTTGGAATTCCTTTAAATGTTAGGCATATTTGTGATTTTTTTAGAGGTGTGGGAATATATTTAGCCTTGAGATTCATCTGTATCTTCCTGTTAGCTGCTGTTAAGGTTGTTCACGTTCCCTGAAAGGTAAGAGGAATAACTGTTCCATTGTCTTTCAGTATAAAATTAACCACAGACAATAGCTAATAAAATATGCTGTTGCATGATGTACATTAAACTTTTGTAGGGGCGCCTGGGTGGCTCAGTCGGTTAAGCGTCCGATTTCGGCTCAGGTCACGATCTCGCAGTCCGTGAGTTCGAGCCCCGCGTCGGGCTCTGTGCTGATCGCTCAGAGCCTGGAGCCTGTTTCAGATTCTGTGTCTCCCTCTCTCTCTGACCCTCCCCCATTCATGCTCTGTCTTTCTCCTGTCTCAAAAATAAACGTTAAAAAAATTTTAAAAAAAGTTACTTTAAACTTTTGTAAATCACACAGATATTATTATTATTATTGTTGTTATTATTACAGTTTTACTGATCAGAAAGTTTAGGCTTAGAGTAGTTGAACAATTAGTTGCCCAGGGTGACCCAGTTTACAAATGGCAAAACTGGAATCCAGAGTCAGGTGTGATCATACAGCGTTTTGATTTGCTATATTGTACACTGAATCATTTGGCTGTATTAGGAGATACAACCTAATAATTATTTTTTTTAACTATGCACAGTCAGAAATGCTTCTCTGGACCTGAATATGAGTATGACCAGGGCCTCTTTTTTTTTCTTATGTTTATTTATTTTGAGGGAGAAGGAGACAGAGTGAGAGCAGGTGAGGAGCAGAGAGAGAGGGAGACACAGAACCTGAAGCAGGTTCCAGGCTCTGAGCTGTCAGCACAGAGCCCACTGCAGGGCTTGAACTCACGAATTGTGAGATCATGATCTGAGCCAAAGCTAGATGCTCAACCGACTGCACCACCCAGGTGCCCCATTTTTTTAAAGACCAGAACCTCTTTTTGATCTCCTTCCTCTATGCTTGTTGGAACTTTCCTAAAAAGTCAAAGGCCCATTTTATGAGACTATATTCTCTAAATTATGAATATTTGCATATGTCATATCATTATCAATATAGAGCTCAGTGAAGACCATGGCTTCACACATAGAGATCTTGAGTTTCTATTTGCTAAAAAGCTCATAGGTTGTTCCATGTACTGATGAAACGTAGTCCGAGGTAGTTCCTATTCACAGGAAAAATCAGAATTTCCTATCTTTGTGATTGATTTCAGAGGTGCCAACAGAGATATTCTGCATCACCTTTCCCTCTTCGCTTCTTCTCCCCCCCCCCCCCACCGTGGACACCTTACTTCCTCATCACTAAAATCTGAACTATAGGAAGGCACTAAACATGAAAAATTCCCCAATGGGGAAGGAGTTACTAGTTAGGAGGCGACTGTAGGTTTGGAACTTGAACTAATGCTTGATCTACCCCTATCCACATAGCCTAGGACAAGGCAGTCTCTCACTGAAGAAAGATTATAAAAAAGCAAACATAAAACTATGTTCCTCTAAAACTCTAAATGATCTCAGGGCTTAGAAAAAGACATTCTTTCACCAATATTATTCTAGAGTTGTATAACAGTAACTGTATGGATCCTTAAATATCTGACTCTTATTTTTTAGATACTATTTTAGAAGTGATGTTCAAATTTCGGTGATGAGATTTTGGTTGGAATTCAAAAGAAGAGTAAAAAAATACATTTTTTCCTATTATTATTAATCCTATTTTTGTTTTGATTTTCTTCCAACAATTCTACCCATGTTAATTCATTCTATGGTAAATTAAAAAAAAATGGACACAAATCTCACTCTCTGTATACATTTACCTTTGCAATATAACTTTTTTTCTTAATTTGTGGTAAAAACATTTAATATACTTCTACTCTTTTAACAAATTTTTAATTGTGCAATAAAGTGTTGTTAGCTATAGATACTATGGTGTAGATCAGATCTTTAGAACTTAGTCATCTTTATAGCCATTGAACAATGGCTCCCCAAATATTCTGCCCCAGGCCTCTAGCAATTCCCACTACTCTCTCCTTTGAGAAGTTTGACTAGCTTAGATATCTTATAAAATAGAATCATGTAGTGGTTGTCCTTCCGAAGTGACTGGCTTAATTTCACTTAGTAGACTGTACTCCAGGTTCGCCCATGTCATTGCATATGGCAAGATTTCCTTTGTTTTAAGGTCAGGTAGTATTTTATTATATAACATACAAAAACATTGTATACAGTGTGTGTGTGTGTGTGTGTGTGTGTGTGTGTGTGTGTGTCACATTCTCTTTATCCATTTATCTATGATGGACATGTAGGTTGTTTCCGTATCTTGAGTATTGTGAATAATGCTGCAATAAATATGGTAGTACCAATATGTCTTTGAGATTCTCATTTCAACTCTTTTCGATATAGACCCAGAAGTGGGATTGCTGGATCATATATTAGTTCTATTTTAATTTTTTAAGTCTATTTATTTATCTTGAGAGACAGAGAGAGAGAGCACAAGAGCCAGTGAGTGAGTGAACATGGGGGAGGGATGGAGAGAGAGAGGGGAAGAGAGAGAATCCCAAGCCAGGGCTCAGATTTGGGGTTTGAACTCACAAGCCGTGAGATCGTGACCAACTGACTGAGCCACTCAGGTGTCCCTCTATTTTAATTGTTTGAAGAAACTCTATACTGTTTTCCATAATCACTGTACCAATTTACATTCTTACCAACAGCGTGTATGCATTTTAATTTCTTCACATACTCACTAATACTTTGTTATTGTTGTGTGTGTATTTATAATAGCTATCCTAATAGGTGTGAATTGATATTTTGTTAGTTTTTATGTGCTTTTCCCTGATGATTAGTGATATTGAGCACCTTTTTTAATGTATCCATTGGCCATGTGTATGTCTTCTTTGGAAAAATGTGCACTCAAGTCCTTTGCCCTTTTTAGAAAATGGTTGTTATTATTGCTATCATTATTATTATTATTGCTATTGACTTGTAGATGTTCTATACATATATATTGGAGATTAACCATGTATTAGATACAGAGTTTGCAGGTATTTTCTCTCGTTCTAGATAGTTTTTGCATTTTGTGGTGTCCTTCACTGTGCAGAAGCTTTTTAATTGAATGTAGTCCCTCTTGTTGATTTTTGGTTTTGATGCTTGTGTTTTTCTTTTTTTGTAATATTTTTTAATGTTTATTTATTTTTGAGAGTGACAGAGTATGAGTGGGGGGAGCAGAGAGAGAGGGAGACACAGAATCTGAAGCAGGCTCCAGGCTCTGAGCTGTCAGCACAGAGGCCGATATGGGGCTCAAACTCATGAACTGCGAGATCATGACCTGGGCTGAAGTTGGACCCTTAACCGACTGAGCCACCCCGGCGCCCTGGTGGCTGTGCTTTTGGTGTGGTAGCCAAGAAATTACTGCCAAGACCAATGTCAAAAAGTGTTTCCTGTATGTTTTCTTTTAGGAGTTTCACAGTATAAGGTCTTAACCAAAGAGGTTAACTACTTGTACACTGAGAACTATAAAATATTGATGAAAGAAATTAAAAAAAAAAATAAAAAGAAATTTAAGAAGACACAAACTCATAGAAAGACATCCTGTGTTTGTGAAATATAAGACTTAATATTGTTAAATGTCCCTACTACCCAAAGTGATCTACAGATTCAATGCTATCCCTGTCAAAACCCCAATGGTATTTTTTATAGAAATAGGAAGGAAAAAAAGAAAAAAAAAAAACCCTAGAATTCATATGGAACCACACAAGGTCCTAAATAGCAAAAACAAAACAACCTGGAGAAATACAAACAAAGCTGGAGACATCAGAATGATTTCAAAATATATTACAAAGCTTCATAATCAAAACGGTATTGTACAGGCCTAAAGACAGACCTATAGGACAATGGAACAGAACAGAGAATCCAGAAATAAATCTATACATATACCACTAATCTTCAAAAGAGATGCCAAAAATACACATCAGGGAAAGCATAGTCTCTTTAACAAATGGTGCTGGGAAAACTGGATAAATGGAAAAGAATAAAATTGGACCCTTATGTTACACCCTACACAAAAAAAAAACAACTCAAAATGAAGTTTGACTTGACATCTTTTTTAACTCGCAACTCTTCCATCAAGAGATAGAGTCCATTTTCTTTTCCTTGATTCTTGTTTATATAACTTGCTTTGAGCAATGGCAACTTAGCAATTGTAATGCAAAGACTTAAAAACTACCCGTTGGATTTTGCTGTCTTGTTTGTCTGTGGAACCCTGATGCTGTTATGTTTGGAAATTCAGGTCGTCTGGAGGATGAGAGACCTTCCTGAGCAAGGAATCTGTAGATCAATCATCTTAGTAACTGTCGTGCATGTGAGTGAGACCATTCTCAAGCATCAAGTCTTAGTCAAGCCTACCTAGAGAGGAAGAACTGACGAAGAAATAAAAAAAAAAATCTGAGCAATGATAAATGCTTGCTGTTTTAAGCCATTAAGTTTTAAAGTAGCTTTTTACACTGCAAAAGCTAATTGATACATTCCCTAGTTTTCCTTTGTTATTATTGTGGCAGATACTGATCTTTCAGAAAACCTCGTGGGTGCTTTCTAGAATAAAAAAAAAAAATACCGAGGAATGTAAACATATGACCGTTCACTCTAGTTGGTTATTCTAGGAAAGACTCTCTTTCGGAAAGACAATGAATGTCACTGCTTAGTTCACAGTGCAAAGCTAGTGTTGCCAATAATGTTGTCCTTGTGTTGCCAAAATCACATGTGAGGAAAATGAGAAGTACAGTTTTGTTTAGATTGACACGTCTTTCTTGCAAGGTTAAGCCTTTGATTTGTTTATACTTTCCCCTATTTCCCTGGTTCAGCTGCACTGTCTGGGTTTTAACAGGCTTCAGTATTCCCTCTTTCAGTGAGACAGTGTCTGAGTTAAGGATTAACATTTGTATAGTGAAACATAAATGGTCATGAATTGTATATAATATTTTAGCAAAAGATTATTTAGTTTTACCACTTATACAAATTTTTGGTTGAGCAAGCCGCCCTTTGTTATTCTCTTAGAAGTCCAATTTGATGGATGCTAGGAGTGCACTAAGAAAAGTGGATTCTTAGAAATTCTATGATTAGTACATATAATAGGTAGTTGCTCCATGGAATGAATTGAGCAAAATAACTTTTAAATTTTACCTTATTTTATTTATCCCTTTTCTCCATTCGATATGCCTATCTTAACAAATGAATCCTGAAAGTTTAAGTAATATTGAAATAAGTGTATATCCTGATCACATTCAGTAAAAACAGTGCTTGAAAAGTTTTTTTGAAACACATAGAAAGTTCAATGTGACTACAGCACACTTTTTTAATCTTGTGTATGTAAAGTGTGTTTTTGAAATCATTTGGTTTATTTCAGTCTCCTGAAATAATCTCTCCCTGTCTTCAGAGCCAATGACCTAAATATATTATGCCTGATTCATAAATCATGTACTAACAGTCAATTCTATTTTGTTCCCCATCTATTCCTTTCCATTACAGTCTCTTAATGTTGGTCCCTCAGTTACAAAGTTGATTTCATATTTACTATTGAATTTTGGCCAACTGATGAAAAAATTCCATTCTTCGTTAGAAGGAAGAAAATAATTCACAGCTTAAGATGTGAAATATTGTTGTAATTCTTTCTCACCTTTCTATGCCCTTCTAGCAAAGCAGGTATCTCTATTCTGACCTCCCTGTGAAGATGAGATTTTGTCTCCATGGACTTCAGTTTCTTGACTGCAGCCATCTCATGAGTCTTCTATTCTTTGATCTCCTTTTATTGATTGCTTATTTATTACCAATAATTCCTAAATTGATTTATAGTTTATTTCATCTTTTTCAAAGTACTATCTCTTGTCACTCTGTGCCCCTCAGACCCTGCTACAAACATATACCTACTTGTAGCTACTCATGCTATTTTCTTTCCTAGCCTCATGTTTATATTCCAGTAACTGTGCCCCACTCCCCTGCTCTTGGACACCACTCCTTATCACGGCCCATATCTTTGTCATCCTGTGGGGCCCCAAACAACAATAGGAATGATTTAGAATGCCTGGGATTACCTATGGAAAGGAAGAATGACTTCCAGAAGGGAAGAAATGAAAAAAACATTACCATAAGAAATGGGTCCCTCTACTGGTCGAAGAAAATCATAAAGATTTTATTAACTAACTTTTGCCCATGAATGCCTTTTTGTCACTTTTCCAGATGAATATTGGATATTTAAATTAAATAAATAACTTAGGGCATGCCCGGGTGGCTCAGTCGGTTGAGCGCCTGACTTTGGATCAGATCATGATCTCGAAGTTCATGAGTTTGAGCCCCATGTTGGTCTCTGTGCTGACAGCTCAGAGCCTGGAGCCTGCTTTGGATTCTGTGTCTCACTCTGTCTCTGCCCCTCTACCGTTCATGCTCTGTCTCTCTCAAAAATAAGTAACCATTAAAAATACTTTAAAAAATAAATAACTTAGAATTTTCAGACTTGTACTTGGTGAGAAACAAGTCAGGTTATCTTGCATACATAACCTGAAGCCCAGTCTCTTCCTCCTTCCCAGAGCCATGGCTCAGGGAAGGGCAGATCTTACCTTTCTGCCTCCACTGTCTGCTCAAATGTAGATAGCCTCATGGCTCTGAACGTCCCCTGCTTCTACTCTTTGTGTTTCGCACACCAGGCTGTGCAATCTGTCATTACTCCCACTTACTACTTGCACCTTGATGAGGAATGGAGTATTGCTACTTTCAAACCAGAAGGTATCCACCCTGGCCAGGCATATCCAATTAAGTGGGGGGTAAGTTTTTGAAATCATGTGGTTTCCGTCATTATTTACAGGGTTGCCGTCCATCAGATGGAGATGCTTTCATTGTCCAAAGAATTTCACTGTGGAATCTGACCTGAGTTTCCTTCTCTTGGGATCTAAATAACCTCCCCTTACTTTCTCCTTTGCTCCTCACCAACCTGAATTTCAGGTACTCAGTGTTTACTTTAAAAAAAAAAAAATTAAAAACTTTTATTTATTTTTGAGAGACAAGGAGAGACAGAGCATGAATGGGGGAGGAGCAGAGAGAGAGAGGGAGACACAGAATCCGAAGCAGGTTCCAGGCTCTGAGCTGTTAGCACAGAGACTGTTGCAGGGCTCGAACCCATGAACTGTGAGATTATGAGCTGAGCCGAAGTCAGACATTTAACAGACTAAGCCACCCAGGCACCCCTCAAGTACTCAGTGTTTATTGATCTCAGCTAGGTGTAGATAGGAAACAAAGTACAGGGTCATAAGTCTCTGTAGGAAGGCTTATGTGGTTTAGAAGTTTATAAAATTAAATATATTTCTAACTGGTGGATTTCAGTAGAGAGAAAAAGAAATTTAGTGTGGGCTGAGAAAATACCTGAGTGACCATAATCTTTCTGTTTGATAGTCACCATGTGTACTCTCTTATACCACCCTTTTGTTAGGCAAATTGAGTGTTCATTGTTTTTATCACTTTTTTTTTTATAAAAGCACACGGTAACCTATTATCTTTCACTAAAGTCAACATATGAATTATTTTTGATCCTTTTATCTGAACAACTGAAAGTTTTTCATATTGGAAGAGAAAGCAAAATGTAAAATCTATTCTTAAACACAAGAGTAGATAAATATCCTTAAATCTGTAAGACCTCAACCAATGGAAGGTAGAAAATAGCAAAAGTAAGCTAAAGACAAATGTTTCCAGACAATTTCTCTGGACATAATTTGTACGGTCTCATATACCCGGTACAAAATTAAAAAGTGGAGTTGCGTGTGCAAATATTATAATTGCAGTGTGGTAAGAGTAGACCATTAAACTAAACTCGGCCTTCTAGGCATAAAGCCCTGTGCAACTGCACTGGCCATCCACCTGTACAGCCAGCCCCATGCCTAGAATGTTCCCTGAACATATAGACTGAAATCTTTCAATCCCTTCTCCATCTGCCTCCCCCATTGCATTCACTACTCTGGTCTTTACTTCACAGGCAGACTGAGAAATGATAGTCTAACTGCTAACGAATAGTGCTGGGAATTCAACAAATAGTTTTGAAATGACTGAATAAAAGGCACAGAATTATCAAAACATGCTGGAAAAATATATATACACATGAACACGTATAGAAAGTGAGAAATGAAATTTCTAATTAATACTATTAAGTACTTTTGAAGGATTCAAGACTGAAATGGGAAAGGTGAAACTATAAAAGTTTTAAGAAGTTATAGAAGACAATAGAGACAAATGACTTCAGGTCAGAGAAATACTGCGTGAAAGAGGTGTACCCCCAACCCCAATAAAAGTAAGATGGATACGTTTAATTGTATTAAATTTAAAAATTTCAGTTAAAAGATGCTTTAAACAAAATGCAAGGACTAGCTATAATCTGAGAACATTATCTGCCATATGTATAGCTGACAAAGGCTTATTATCAGAATACATAAAGAATTTTTTTTAAAAAGGCAATGATAAATTTTAAACATACATGAAGAAAAACACATAAGCTCAAATGGCCAATGAGCCTACGTGAAAAATGTTCCTTCTCAGGAGATGCAGAGGTACGATTTCACACCTCATATTCAATATCCTCGTCTTTCCACAAGTGCATGGATGCCAGCAGACTTGGATACAGTCACAGAGCTTCTGATTCACCGGGGTTGGGTGGGGCCTTGGAAAGTTAACTTTGAAAAGGCTCTCTGAGGGATTTTGATGTGTACCACAGTTGACACATAATTTCCTGATTTTCTACAAATCCTTGTCCAAAGCAATCAATCATCATATCCTAAAATTGTGACTTCTAGACAGTTTTTCGGCCTGTCATTTCCTCTCCATTACTTATTTCAGACAGGTTCAGAAAGGGACTTTGGTGTGCGAAGAGAAGTTGGTCCTGAAAGCCATTCGGTAACGTGCTCCACTAGCACAGGTGGTGGAAAGGCTATCGGCCAGAGACTCCATTACCGCATGGAAAATGAGGACGGTGTTCCTGAGTTTCCATCTGTGTTTTCTTCCTTAGCTGCCAATCATTTTCTCCACACGGTTCTTCTGTAATTCTGCATTTCACTTGAGAGGTTTGCATCCCCAGAACTCCACAAGAGCTCTATCTCGCTTGTTCTCCTTTTATTCCCAATGGATGGAGGGCAGGAAGTGGGACTTCTTGGGAGAAAAACAAAGAGGAAGATGTCAGGAAAGGTTCCCTTCCAGACGGGGATCTTATGTTGAATCTGTAAGGATAATTGGCTGTTCTGTAATGGGGCAGGTAAAAGGCGTGCTCTCATGACAGTAACTTCTCTATCACCGGCGTCATAAACAAACACTTTGCAAAGCATCTCACAGAAGTACACTTGAGCTGGGGCGCCTGGGTGGCGCAGTCGGTTAAGCGTCCGACTTCAGCCAGGTCACGATCTCGCGGTCCGTGAGTTCGAGCCCCGCGTCAGGCTCTGGGCTGATGGCTCGGAGCCTGGAGCCTGTTTCCGATTCTGTGTCTCCCTCTCTCTCTGCCCCTCCCCCGTTCATGCTCTGTCTCTCTCTGTCCCAAAAATAAATAAAAAACGTTGAAAAAAAAAATTAAAAAAAAAAGAAGTACACTTGAGCTAATCTCTCTGATATGTAAAGGACTCTGGATATTAACGAAAGAGAAAAAAAAAACATGTCGAAAATGGGCAAAACACGTGAATGGCATTTGCACAGAAACAAAATTTACAAAACATATGAAAATCGGCACCATTTTACTCCTAATAAAAATGAAAATGGGCAAAACACGTGAATGGCATTTGCACAGAAACAAAATTTACAAAACATATGAAAATCGGCACCATTTTACTCCTAATAAAAATGCAAAGTAACACTATCCTGAGATTACTACTTGTCACTTACCAGATTGGAAAATTTCAAAACGTGATCACATACTCTGTACTGGAGTTTTGGGAAATACTCTCGCTCGTTGCAAAAATGGTGAAGCCAAAGTGTAGCTACAAAAATAAGTACCAAGTAGCTATTAGAATGAGAAAAAATATTAAAGTAAGAAAGGTCTGGTGTCTAGCACATAATTTATGGGTAAAATCAAGGTCTAAAGAGTGCCTTTAATAACTTCGTATGCTCTCGTGTGAAAACAGATCATTTCTCATAAGGAACTAGGGGAAGGATGAACCAGAAACTAATGAAAATGCTTATTTACAGTGGATGGGAGGGAAAAGGGAGGAGCTGGATGTGGTAGAGGAAAGAGTTCCTTTAGTAAAATTTTTAACATAGTTAAATGTTTACGTATCGAGAAAAAGTATCAAAAGTAAAAGGAAGCAAACTGCAAATTTTAAAGTAGAAAAATGAACTAATATTACTTTCATAAGATAACTGTGCCATAAAAAGTTATTCAAGTAACTTTTGAACACAGTGCTCTGACTGTCCAATCTTTTTTTTTTTTTTTTTTTTCCAACGTTTTTTTAATTTATTTTTGGGACAGAGAGAGACAGAGCATGAACGGGGGAGGGGCAGAGAGAGAGGGAGACACAGAATCGGAAACAGGCTCCAGGCTCCGAGCCATCAGCCCAGAGCCTGACGCGGGGCTCGAACTCACAGACCGCGAGATCGTGACCCGGCTGAAGTCGGACGCTTAACCGACTGCCGCCACCCAGGCGCCCCTGACTGTCCAATCTTAATAAGATCTAAGCCTACAAAAATGTAGAAATAAAAATCTAAAGCTGTTTTAATAAGACTAGTAGTAGTCATAGCAGTGACATTGGGACATTTTTGGTGTTATTTTATGTGTGTTGTAGACAAGAGTAAATAAGTAGGTTAATGTCATTAAAAGGAAGATTTTCACAGAGAAATGAGGTACCAATATAAAATAAAAGAATGTAGGAAAACCCTTGTTAATGTTAAGTTTTTGTTAAATGTAAAAGTTTGAACTCTTGGTTAAACATACTCATGGAGAGAGGCTGTGTCTAAATTCTGTAAAAGTCAAGAATCGGTGATAATAGGCAGCAGTGAAATACCTCTTATTGAGATCTTAGCTTCTGAATACCATCACTGATGAAAAGAAATGACTATGTATTACTCCAGCAGCAAAAAAAAAAAAAAAAAAAAAAAAAAAAAAAAAAAAAAGTGCTGAAACACTAAAAGAATTATGGGGAAAGAAAGGACTCAACACCAACCTAAAGGGACTTTCACTCTGTTGGTTAATTTGAGAACCCAATAGGATAATGACAGACTTAGATTACAATTCCCTCAAAAATGTGAGTCCAAAAATATATACATAAAAAAAGGAGAGGCCTTTTTTTTTTATATTAGAATGCCACATAATAAATATGGAAGAAATGATGGAATTAGTGAACTAGCCAGTTTGTAGCTCCCAATGTAATAACTGATTTTGGCTATTACTATAAATAGATGTTAAAACCATTGGTGTAAAGATTGTTAGGGAAGACAATTTTGCTTGGGTGTGACTTATAACCCCACAAATTACTAAATATAAGGAAAATTTCACATTAGAGACATGTTACTATCACTACCCTTAACGCTATGATCAGGCTGTCTCACCAATAGGGAGAAAACCTGATACGATGTTCCCTCTCAATGTGATGCTGTAAAAAACTCACAGTTACCTGATTGCTAAACATATTTTACCTGAATGCAATTACAAGGAAAGAAAATGGGGCAAATCCATAAAGTGGACCGTTCTACAAGACAAATGGTGTAGACTCCTCAAAACAAAATGCAAGCAAACAAAAAACAGTGAAGTCATGAAAATAAGACAAAAGAACAATAGGAGTGGCTGGATATTAAGACTAAAGAGCTATAACAATCAAATGCAATGCATGAAATTTGATTGGAGTCTATATCAGGAAAAAAACTATAAAAGACTTTTGGGACAATTGGGGAATATGATTGTGGACTATATATTTATTTTATGAGATTATTTTTGTTTTTATTTATGTAATGTTTACTTATTTTTGAGAGGGAAGGAAAGAGAGAGAGAGAACGAACGAGTGGGGGAGGGGCAGAGACAGATGGAGACACAGAATCTGAAGCAGGCTTCAGGCTTTGAGCTGTCAGCACAGAGCCCAACCTGGGGCTTGAACCCACGAGTTGTAAGATCATGGCTTGAGCTGAAGCCAGATGTTCAACAGACTGAGCCACCCAGGAGCCCCTTATGAAATTATTTTTAGGTTTGATAATGGTATTATGGTTATGCAGGAGAATTCCTTTATTTTTAGAAGGTGATGCTGACATACTTATGAAGATTCATCAGACTTGCACCCTACTTAAAACTGGTTAAAGTGCATACGAATGTAGATAGAGATAAAGTGATGATGAAAGATACATACACTTGGTGAATCTAGGTGAAGGGTTTACTCAAATTATTCATTTGAGTACTTTTCAGCTGTCTATGGAATTGGAATTTATACACATATAGAGTTGGTGATGAAGTAGGAGGTAGTATCTATTTTAACCTTTGCAATATATTCTGCAGCAATATTCCTCTTCTCCCCTAACTGGACCAAAAATCCCTCATTAAGCAATCAAGCTGCAGCAACAGTAGCCACACCACCACACCCAAACACAATTGAGTTTTGCACATCGTCCTTTCACTTAAGAGAGCCAAGACTGCTTTCTCACTCTTCCTGCCCCTCCCCACACTGTCTCTAGGAGGAAGAAGCCCCGGGTTCCTGGGGCGGGGGGGCTCAGTCAGTTGAGTGTCCACCTCTTGATTTTGGCTCAGGTCATGATCTCACGGTTGTGGGATCCAGCCCCACATCAGTTGGCCTCCATGCTGACCGTGTGAAGCCTACTTGGGCTTCTCTCTCTCTCTCTCTCTCTCTCTCTCTCCCTCCCTCCCTCCCTCCCTCCCTCCCTCCCTCCCTCTCTGTTCCTCCCCCATTTGTTCTCTCTCTGTCTCTCTCTCTGTCTCTCTGTAAATAAACATTGAAAATAAAATAAAAGGGAGGCACCTCGCTAAACAATGCACAAAGTTCACATTAATGTACCAAAATCTGTAATTTCTGGTTTCAGGTTAAGGTAATTTCATTATTGCTATCACTGTTGTATTTGGCCATTCATCTGATTTTCTCCCCCAAAACAAAGGAACCATAGGAGAGCTGGGATTTATATTTCCAGTTTTAGAAAAATTACAATTACCTGAAAATCCTTTGAACATGCTTAATTATATGGGTTTATGAGATATCTTCATAAAAATGTTTGGTAGGTAAATATTCACTTGCTGAAATTGTCATCACACTTATAATTTTCCCTTCGATGTTAGTCTTGGTTCTTAAATCACATTTGTATATTACCTAAGCCCTATGAATGGCTTACTAAATATATGGTGAATATACCACTGAATGTGTAGCACCTTGGAGACCAACAGCAATAAGAGATAGATTAATCTGTGTGTATAAGGGAGAGCTTCAGAGAAGGTGAGTTGAGAGTAAAGAAAGCAGGTCAAAAAGGTAAAGAAAATGAGAAAGTAAAGGAATAGATGCAGATGATGGTAATAGTGGGTAACATAATCAGAGAAGGATATTTCACTGATATTCTTGAATATTCTCTTAACCATAATTTCGATGAATGCTCATTAGCCACATGTAGCTGAAAGCTACCATATTGGATTGTGCAGCTTTCAGAAAGTTCCTATTAGTATAGAAAGTTCTATGGCACATAACTGGTTGAGAAAGTATAGAGGGAGAAAAGGGCAAAGAAGTAAATTCTGAAGAAGTCCAAATGTATAGAAGAGAAAAATATCTAAGGAAGGATAAACAATAAATATTCAGTAGAGGTGTCAGAATATGGTTTTCAGGGAATATAGGAAACTAATAAAATCAAGAGTGTTCTTCAGTGGTCAGCATCCTTGAACATTTTTATTTGCTCCTTTAAAGAAATGGTGGAAGAGATAACAGGAACCAATTTACAAAAGTAACATTTCCAATGAAAATTGCCAAGTTTGAAGGGCCTGGAAACAATATATATGGTCCTGACTTTATGTCTTATTAACATACAAAGTTTGGCTTCTCATAGATCCTTACTTTAATATTTCCAATGATTGCGGTAAATAATTCACATTAGCACTAAAGTAGATATTAAAGGCTCCAAAACCAGACCCTCCAAAATTGTGTATGCTACATGCAGAATAGTCATTGCTGCAGCAAATGTTTCAAAAAGTAAACCCAAGGCAATCCAAAGATGTGTGATGGAAAGAGAGGGGGAGTTAAGTCAAGAAACAACAATTAAGGAAATGTCTTAAACACCAACTCTATTTTGGTTTTCTCCAGCCTTTCCCCTGTTCCCACTTGTGTTAGTCACCAGCCCACAATTTCCTTTCATGTCACTGAAGTGAGTTAAGTCAAAAAATAAAGAGTCATCTGTCTCCAAGCCTCCACTAGTCTAAAAACAACTTGCATTGCCCACTACTGAGGCAAGTCTAGTCATCCTTGTTTTATTCAAGCACCTTTCAGTGTCTGCTCAGAATAAACACCATTGGAAAAATTTACTACAGTAATCTTATGTGAGTCGTTTCCCCCTCCTTGAACTCGAAACATTCCTTGAATATGTGAGAAGGGCAAACCCAGTCATCACACTCCATGGGATTTCGCTAAATCCTCTGACAGTTCAGATAAACTGCTAAGCGGATGTTTATTAGAAGCATGCGTGCAAGCGATACATTATAGGGAGGAAACTACTTGAAGCAGTTATTCTACCTGTAAACAAAGTTTGCCTAGATGGATCTTATTTTATTCCTAGAAAAATGACATGGGTTACATGGAGAACTAAAGGATATGTCATCATAATTTTGTTTGCCTCACCCTGCATCTTGTGTAACCAGGAATGCCTATTCCTGTAGATTTTGGCCCAAGTGAAAACTTGACAACAAGCTATGCGTTCTGCTGTTCCTTAACATCACAAGTCATGAAAAACCCACATTGTCAGCTGCAGTGATCACAGGAGATGAGGGAAACTTGGTGTGTGTGTGTACACACACACGCACAGTATACGTACACATATATACATTTTAATGGCAGCCAGAAAGGCTCTCACAAATACTGTGCTTCTTATTAACAGATCTCAAAGTTTATTTTAACTGTCATCATTGTTAAACCAAACAATACCTGGAATTTACCTGCATTTTCAATAATAGTTTTAATACAAAGTGTAACACTCAATATTAACATCTATGTGATACTTTTAACTATTTTGAGAGTTATTATATTTTTATTATCAAGGCTCTACTCACTGGAGGGGTGCCTGGTTGGCTCAGTCAGATAGGCATCAGACTTCGGGTCAGGTCACGATCTCACAGTCCATGAGTTCAATCCCCAGGTCTGGCTCTGTGCTAACAGCTCAGAGCCTGGAGCCTGCTTTGGATTATTTGTCTTCCTCTCTCTCTGTGCCTCCCCCGCGTCTGCTCTGTCTCTCTCAAAAATAAAAAATAAACATTTAAAAAAAGTTTAAAAGATTCTACTCAATGGAAAAACAGAATAAGTTCTGTTAAAAATCTTAATAATTCAATATCTTATTTTATCATCATCTGAAAAATAGTTGAATAGAAACCATGGCCGTGGAATCATCTAGAGTCAGAATAGAAGTGCAGTTCATATTATATTGGACTTTGGGCATCCTCAGATGAGTCTAGACATGACCCAAATTGTTCATCATAATACTGTAGCAATGTCACGCATATGTTCAGAATTATTTAATTTCATGCTTTCTGTTGTTAAACTTCACTCTATAAAAAAATGCACAAAGATAATGCAGTTTTTTAGGATAGTATGAAGTGTTCGAACTAAACAAAGTTTCCCTTTGTGTCAATACCCAAAGAAATCAAAGCGACTCATGTCACCAAAAGAAACAGGAAAGAAATATTCTTTTAAACACCTACTCACAGCTGTGAGCATAAATTGTTGTAGACTTACCATGTAAGATGGAAAAATAACAATAAAACAACATAACCGTCTTGATTTTTATTTCCTTTCCCCTGGGAAGGTAAGTGACCCTTACTTGACAGTATTTTTGTTTTCCATTTTAGTGCAGGTGAAAATAAAAGAGGTTTGATGTTTGTATTGTCTTACCGTCATTCTGTAATGATACTCTAAAATATATTTGCATATTATTTTCAAAAATTCTAGGGTCCCTGGGTGGCCTGGTTGTTAAGTATCTGACATTGGCTCAGGTCACGATCTCACAGTTTGTGAGTTCAAGTCCCACATTGGGTGAGCACGAGTCCCGATTCATGTAACAGGAACCCTGCTTTGGGTGAGCCCTGATTCTCTCTCCTTCTCTCTCTCTTTCTCTCTCTCTCTCTCTCTCTCTTTCTCTTTTTCTCTCTTCCTTTCTTTTTTTCTCTCTCTGCCCCTTGCTCACTTGTGCCCTCTCTCTTTCTTAAAAATAAAATCTAAATCATATTATCAGTAAAGATAAAATGTAACAATTTTGGAGTGATAAAAAAAACTTTTAGGTTAAAATTAGGTGTATATACCACAAAGACCCTGGATAGCCAAAACAATCTTGAAAAAGAAATGCAAAGCTAGAGGTATCATAATGCCAGATTTCAAGTTATATTACAAAGCTATAGTAATAAAAACAGTATGGTACTGGCATAAAAATAAACACAGATCAATGAAACAATAGAAAACCCATAAATAAACCTATAATTATATAGCCAATTAATCAACAAACAAGGCAAGATAATGCAATGAGAAAAAGCTTGTACCTTCAATAAATGAAGCTGGGAAAACTGAGCCACTTTTGTATACCATACACAAAAGTAAACTCAAAATGGATCGAAAACCTAAATCTGAGACCTCAAGCCATAAAAATTCTAGAAGAGAGCACAGGCATTGACTTCTCTGATATCAACCATAGCAACATTTTCTGGATATGTTTAGTGAGGCAAGGGAAATAAAAGCAAACATAAACTATTGGGATTACATCAAAAAAAAATAATAAGCTTCTGCACAGTGAAGGAAACAATCAGCAAAACTAAAAGGCAGCCTACTAAATGGGAGAACATATGTGCAAATGAAATACCTGATAAAGAGTATCTAACATACATAAAGAACTTATAAAATTCAACACTCAACAAACGATCCAATTTTTTAAAAATGGGCAGAAGGGGCACCTGGGTGGCTCAGTTGGTTAAGCGTCCAATTCTTGATCTGACCTAAGGTCTTGATCTCAGGGTCTTGAGTTGAAGTCCCTCATTAAGCTCTATGCTGGGTGTGAAGCCTACTTAAAAATAAAGAAAAATGGGCAGAAGACATAAACAGACATTTCTTTAAAGAAGACATACAGATGGAAAACAAATACATAGAGGGATGCTCAACATTACTCATCATCAGGGATCCGCATATTAAAACTACAATGAGATATCACTGCACACCTGTCAGAATGGTTAAAATCAAAAGCACAATAAACAGCAAGTGTTGGCAAGGATGTGGAGAAAGAGGGTCTCTTTTGCATTGTTGGTGGGAATGCAAACTGGTGCAGCCACCGTGGAAAACAGTATGGAGATTCCTCAAAAAGTTAAAAGTAGAACTACCCACGATCCAGAAGTCAGCCTACTGGATATTTACTAACACAGAAGAATACAAAAACACTAAATTGAAAGGATATATACACCTCTATGTTTATGACGGCTTTATTTACAAAAGCCAAACTATGGAAACAGCCCGTGTTCATCCATAGATGAATGGATAAAGAAGTGGTGTGTGTGTGTGTGTGTGTGTATGAAATATTATTCAGTCAGTCATAAAAGAACGAAATCTTGCCATTTGCAACAATGTGGATGGAGCTAGAGAGTAGAGTACTAAGTGAAATAAGTCAGAGAAAGACAAATACCATATGATTTCACTCATATGCAGAATTTAAGAAACAAAACAAAGTGTGGGGGAGAAACCAAAAAACGACTCTTAATTATAGAGATGGTTATCAAAGGGGAGGTAGGTGGGGGGATGGGTGAAATAAGTGAAAGGGGTTCAAGCATACACCTACCATGATGAACACTGAGTAATGTATGGAATTGTTGAATCACTATATTGTACACCTGGAGCTAATATAACACTGTATGTTTACTGGAATTAAAAAATATATATACATATATATGTATATCTCCTAATGGTTCTGTCTCTCTGGAGAAACCTGACTTCTATATCACTCAGTCACACATTACACACAGAAAAAAATTGTTGGTACTCAATAGCTATTACATGAATAAAGGAACCCAAATCATTTTTCTAAACCCTGTGAGGTTTTGTATAGAACAAAGCTGCAGAATCATGCAAGGATGTGACTAAGATACATTCAGTACAGTCACCAACTAAAATTTGATCTGAATGGGTTATTAACTTATTAAGCGGAATTTGATAAAGTGTTTAATAAGTAGTGATATTGTACATTATGGTCCATAAAATATTAGCGTGGCAACTTGTACATTTTACACAAACAGTAAATATTTGTTCATTTGAGTTGATGTTGTTTGAGTTAAAATACCTCAGTTAATTCCATTTAGGTTAAAGGGTTCTCTTTTGGAGAGGGTTATTTATTTTTCCAGTTAAGGGGCGTCAATGACAGTTTAATGCTACCACATCTTGTCACGAGAATACCATGTTTTGACAATGGATTCAATCATAGTGTTTTTTCTTTTTTTAATGTTTATTTTTGGGAGACAGAGAGAGTGGGGGAGGGGCAGAGAGAGAGGGATACTCAGAATCTGGAGCAGGCTCCAGCCTCTGAGCCATCAACACAGAGCCCGAAGCAGGGCTCGAACCCACGAACCATGAAATCATGACTTGAGCCGAAGTCGGATGCTCAACCGACTGAGCCATCCAGGTGCCCAGAGTTTCTCCTTTTTCTGAAAGCTCCAACATCAAGCTCTAACTACTCCCCACCCCCAACAGGATGCTCTGCTCTGATTGGCAGTGTGAGTATGAAGGTGGGCCTGCTGAGACTCTGACCACACTGATTACATTCTCCAGAGTTGTGGTAATGAAATTGGAAGCCACCTTTGTGAAGCAAAAAGCCTCAGAGTAATTGCTATGTGCTGGAACCTTCCCTCTCGTTTGGAAAACAGAAATAAACAGTGCGTTTTCCTCATGAACCTACTGTATTTACCAATATTGTTTATGGGGTATACTTTGCCAGTTGACATTACTTTAGTAAACTTATTATTATATGGTCAACACCTGCCCCATAAATATAGAATGGAGAAGTTATATTATATTTGTGTTTGGTGAAATGAAGTGTTACCCAAACTCTGATGTGGGGAGGACCTTCGGTGCTCTCTATATTTATGGGAGCTATATACCACTTAACATATACCAAATTCGGTAAGCAAACATGCTTGACTCAAAGTTCAACTTTACATGATCTCTGTGACCGGAGATTGGGTTATTTGGTGTCTGATGTATAGTTTTGACTGAGTTAGGAGTCTAAGTTTTAAATTTTGAAATTTGCTTTTCAAGTTTTTACCGAATAGCTGCATATTCAATAAAAGCAAGACTTGTACGCTATGTTGATGGGTTTTTCACTCATTTGCAGAGGAAACCAGCAGAAGTTTACTTGGAGATTAGATATCCCTTAAGAAGATATAATTAGAAAGTACAGAGCCTTATCTTTTTCTAAAGTATCGTGACATAATGGTGAGAGAGAAACCGAAGCCAGAGAGATCTGAACTTATATTTCAGCTGCTCTCTGAAGCTGTGTGTTCTTCGATAACTCATCTCAAATGTCTGAACCCCGATTTCATTATTTAAAAATACAGACCCTATCCTGTAAGGCTGATTTAAGTGTTTAGGGGTAATTCTCCTAAAGGGCCAGAGTCTATAAATACATACATTTTTGTGACTGCTTCTAGCACTACTCTTGTACTTTTAATAAAATATTTTATCATCTAATTAGTGTACTCCTACTCATTTCTACTTGTCTTATTGTGAACATAGAAATAAAAATGTCATCACCAGCGACCACAAAGACATTGTTGAATGTCTGTGTCCACTTGTTGTTAGACAATAGAGCTGTAAGAAATATGAACACAGTTTTCCAACCTCTTTCCTCACTTCAGTTTTCATTACTACTGAAAAGGAATCTGGTCAAGACCTTCTAGAAGAAGTTATGGCACTAGAATAAGGGGCCAAATCCCTTGAATCAATTAACAACGATTTCTTCATTTTTCAGATGAGTAATTGAGACCTATAGAAATAAAGTGAACTCACAAATAACTTTGATATATTCTTGAAAATATTTACTCCAGCTACTTTCATGCTGTGTGGCTAAATTCCAAAGCACTAGGCACATCTTCAACCTGGAGTTCCCAAACATAAAGCATTGCCATTATTCTCTGCTTTCCTTGGACTGAAAGAAACGTTCTAACCAGGTGAAAATGTAGGGAATGCCTCTCCTGCCAAGGATACTGAAGATTCCACAATCTTACATCTCTTGGAAGATAAAACAGGATAATATCCATTCAGGAACTCATTCTCTGATGAGAAATATGGGCAAGGTACCAGTTTTTCCAGTTGAATTCAACCTCAATTTTTCTGCTTTTATTTAGGAACAGCCTTGGCCATTATAAATATGCTGCAGTGAACGAATACCCTTGCACATACATCTTGGCTCACATGGGCAGCTGCGTCTGTAGCATGCATTCCTGGAAGTAGAATAAGAAGGTCTGGGAAAATACACTGAAAAAATTTTTGATGGTAAGTACAAAATTACTCTCTTTTGGATTTTTCCCCTATTTACCTCGCTGCTAATAATGTTTGGGAGTCTGCCCATCAGTAGAACTGACATACAGTTAGTCATGTTTCTATACGATGGAATATACTGCAACTATTTTAAATAACTGAAAAAGTTTTATATAAAGTGAGTAAATCTGAAGACATGTTAAGAAAATAGAGCAAAGTTTAGAATGAGTATATCATTCTATCATATTTTTAAAAATTCTGGACCTTGGTGTAATTTCATTTTTTTAAATTGTGAAAAATACATGACATAGAAATTTACCATCTTAGCCATTGTAAAGTTTAAAGTTCAATAGTGTTGGGGCGCCTGGGTGGCTCAGTCAGTTAGGTATCCAGGTCTTGGTTTTGGCTCAGGTCATGATCTCATGTTTCGTGAGTTTGAGCCCCGCATCCGGCTCTGTGGTTGCAGTGCAAAGCCTGCTTCCTCTCTACCCCTCCCTTACTGGCACTGTCTCTGTCTCTTTCAAATAAAATAAAATAAAACTTAAAGTTCAATAGTGTTAAGTGTATTTACATTATGAAACAGATCTCCAGAACTTTTTCATCTTGCCAATTGGAAACTGTTGGAGATATATATACATATCTCCAATGTATGTATAAATATATGGTAAAGTACTTTATATATATATGTGTGTATATATATATATACACATATATATACACATACATATATATACATATATATGTATATATATACTTTTATATAGTACTTTATATATGTACTTTTATATAGTACTTTATATATATATGTACTTTTATATAGTACTTGTGTATATATATATATATATATATATATATATATATATATATAATTTAGCCCCCACAGAAAATACTTTTAAAAATAGAGCCAAGTATCATCTTAATTCCTTACTAAGAGAATATTATTATTCCTCCCAAGATATAATCACTCTTACCAGTTGGTTCAAGATGTATCCCAATGATTATTTTAAACAAACTTTTAAATGCATATGTACATATAAAAGTAGAACTATGTGTTCAATGATATTCCGCTATTTTCTTTTTAAAGATAGCATGCTTTTGGTTTTATATTTGTGTCAATAAATGGAATTCTACCTCATTCATTTTAAGTGTCAATTAAATATATGATAATTCTTGATTATATGTAATGCTTTCACTACCATATTTTCTTTTAACTCTTTTGAAGTTTAATACACACATAAAAAAGGGAATGTACTAGTCAACCTTTCCAGTAAACCCTCAAAGTAACCACTATCCTGGCTTTTAAGAGCATAGATTAGTTTTGTCTCTTTCTGTACTTCATGCGAATAAAATCATACATGACATTTGTGTGTGTGTTTCTGTTTAATTTCATTCAGTATTATGTTTGCAGTCTTTATCCCTGCTGTTGTATATAGTGGTAGCTTTTTTATTCTTATTGCTATATATCACATTGTAAGAATATAACACATAATATAATTTGTTTTTTATCCCTTTGATGAGCATTTAGGGGCTTGAATTTGGGGCTACTACAAATCGTGCTGTTCTAGACAGTCTCATTCATGTCTTTTGGCATACATATGTACACATTTTGTTGGCTTTATACCTGAGAGTGGAATTCTCTATTCAGACTATAAATTTATATTATATATATTTATAGAGAGAGATTATAGTCTCTATTCAGACTATATATTTAGTGGACCCTGACAAATCATTTTCCAAAGCACATGGACTAATTTGCAATCTTGTCAGTAGTGTATAAATAAATAATTTATTCACATCAGTGTCATCTTTGGCATTTTATTATTTAAAAAAAAATTAACGTTTATTTATTTTTGAGAGAGAGAGCGAGCATGAGCTGGGCAGGAGCCGAGAAAGAGGCAGACAGAAATCTGAAGTAGGCTCCAGGCTCTGAGCTGTCAGCACAGAGCCCAGCGTGGGCTTAAACTAACCATGAACTGTGAGATCATGACTTCAGCTGAAGTCGGTTGCTTAACCAACTGAGCCACCCAGGCACCCCTGATTATTTTTATTATGGGCACTTGGTGGGTATGCAGTGGTATCAAACTGTGACATACACATGCTATTATATGCATTGGCCATTTCTGGCAATATGACGTAGAACTTCAGTGGTTGCCCTTAGTCAGGTAACTAGTACTTGACTGTTAGCTTTATAGGGAATATTACTTTCTACTGCATAATTTTTGGGATTATTTGAAATTTTTACCATGTACATGGATTCCCTCTTTACGTTTTTTATTTATTTTTGGGACAGAGAGAGACAGAGCATGAACGGGGGAGGGGCAGAGAGAGAGGGAGACACAGAATCGGAAACAGGCTCCAGGCTCCGAGCCATCAGCCCAGAGCCTGACGCGGGGCTCGAACTCACAGACCGCGAGATCGTGACCTGGCTGAAGTCAGACGCTTAACCGACTGCGCCACCCAGGCGCCCCTGAATTCTTACTATGTTAAGTCAGTTTAGCAAGTCAAAATAATTCAATACCTTGAATATATCACCTTTTTCCAAATGATGCCTTGTGGAAATAGATACCATGCTGCCCTAATAATGGTTTGAAATGAGAAGCACCGTAAAGTAAAAGTCTGATACCTTCCATCCAGCACCTTTTCCATTTTTTTCAGCTAAAATGACAAAATGAGTCTTTGAAATTCATGTTTTGAATGAGTTATAATCAAACAGCATCCTGTGCTCAGTTAACAGACTGCACCCAGAGCAAACAGGTGTGAGAGGAAACTGAATGTGACTCATTATTTACCTGGACTTCAAAAGACTGTCTTTTGCCTCACACACTGGCAAAATCAGATGTTATATCATAAAGCTGAATCTTGTCACTACACTGTATTTTAAACTGCTTAGCTGTATGACCCTGTGATGCAGTAGCAGAAAGGAAAGGATATGCATTGATTTCTTTTTTTTTTTTTTTTTTTTTTTTGTACTCTCTTGATGGAAGGAAAGAAACTGCTTGCTTAAGCAGTGTAATTGGCAGATGTTAGGATGATTTGCTTTTTTTTTTTTTTTAACACTTATTTATTTTTTAGAGTCAGATGGAGACACAGTGTGTGCAGGGAGGGGCAGAGAGAGAAAGAGACACAGAATCCTAAGCAGCCTCCAAGCTCAGAGGAAGCTGTCAGCACAGAGCCCGACAAGGGGCTCGAACCCATAAACTGTGAAATCATGACCTGAGCTGAAGTCAGATGCTCAATCGACTGAGCCACCCAGATGCCCCTAGAATGATTTGCTTTATGATAAATAACCATGAGCTTCAAAAATTGTAAACTTACTAACTTATCTAATGTGATGAGATTATTTTCAATACATTACATATATGTTCTGAGCTTGATTCATGAACTACATGAGGTTATTTACCTATTACCTCATTAAATTGTCCTTGATGAGGAGCCTGTTCTATATAATGTATGTTTTTATTTATTTAAAAAAAAATTAACGTTTATTTATTTTTGAGACAGAGAGAGACAGAGCATAAATGGGGGAGGGTCAGAGAGAGAGGGAGACACAGAATCTGAAACAGGCTCCAGGCTCTGAGCCATCAGCCTAGAGCCGGACGCAGGGCTTGAACTCACAGACCGCGAAATCATGACCTGAGCTGAAGTCAGACGCTCAACCGACTGAGCCACCCAGGCGCCCCTATAATGTATGTTTTTAAATGGGTATTCTTTAAGAAATATGATAGTAATTTTTTTTTCTAATAATGAGTAAAATAATTCATTGCTCAGACATGGTAAAAATGTGTATTGACCAAACATGGGCTTTACAAAATTTTTTGAGTGTATATAGTTTGTGCTCTCAGTATACTGAAGACAATGCAGGGTTATGTATTCTTCAATAACACAGTTAAAACGAGCGCTATTGTATTTTACAACAGAGAGGCCAAAATTTAATGGAGTAAGATTGTATTAGGGGACTTTAGGCAAAATAAAATAAAGGGTTTTTGTTGTTGTTGTTGTTGTTTTTTTTTTTTTACTCAGAAATGATACAAATTAATGATGCAAGCCTTCTTGGAATATTCTTGTATGTGAATCTAAAGAGATGCTAGATAGCCCCTCTCCAAGATTTTAAAATAAAACTCTGCTTGGAAAGAGGTTAGATAAACTTTGGAGGACCCTTCAGGTTCTTGAGTCAGTGATTCTCTGGTGTAAGCAAATAAGACAGTATGGATTTGAAGTGGATATGTTTTCGCCAAGTCTTTCTAGAAGCCAAGCAAGTCATCTGGTTTTAATGAGGCCCCTTGGAATGCAAGAATTTTAATGTTTTGCTTGAGGGCACTTTAGTTTTAATTACTTGTATTTGACATGTGTTGAGCAGCAACTAGCAAGCCCTAGTAATTAGCCAAAGACAGCATTTGGGCAATGCTAGCCTTCTTTAGGTTCAAGTTTAAAATGACAGCATCTTTCAGGTAGAATAAGGGTAAAGAACTATAATGAGAGGGCACTGGTATTTCCAGTGAAGCCTGAAAAAAGTTACAGTAATCTAGGGTTAGCATGACCTTCTGTCCACTTTTTTGGTACATGGTTAGTCTTTCCAAATATGTAAAAAAAAAAAAAAAGTTGAATCATGTAACTTAAATGAGAGGATTGTGACTATTTGATCATAACCAGATGTTTTCAATCTCCACTCACTGCAGACAAAAGGGCAGAAGATTAGATTGCCTCAGTTAAGGACAGTTACTTCATTAAGATGGAGGAAATTCGTACCTGAACTTTTTCAAGTCTGAAGACCTGGTTGTCAATGTCAACATTATTAGTGGGGTTAGTAGTACAGATGGTTTCAGTAACTTCTTATCAGGATAATGTATAACAGTCCAAAGATATTTGCAAATAAGTTTTTGATTTGAAAGTTATACACACAGTTGAAAAATGAACATGAATATGAGAAATGCGGTTTACTGTATCTACAACAATCCCCATAATGGATGTTAAGGTCCCTTATTATTACTCTAAGAATTCTTTGTTGCTTCCTTCATCTCGATGATGACATTTAATTGTTAGAAACTGATCTGGTTTAATACCAATTTACTATTTAATCAAGAATTCTTCATCCTGCAAACCTGTTTTAAGAACATGTGAAACTATATAAATGTAAACAAATACATAATTGACAACTGAGAAACAATGAAGATACAGTTGAGCCTCGAAGAACAATGGCTTGAACTGCATGGGTCTACTTACACACGGATTTTTTTCTGATAGTACGGTACCATAAATGCATTTTCTCTTCCTTATGATTTTCTTAATAATAGTTCCTTTTTCCATTCTTACTCTATTGTAAGACATAAAATATGTGATAAATGACTTATATTATCAGTAAAGCCTTTCTAGTGGATAGTAGGCTATTAGTAGTTAAGTTTTGGGGGAGTCACAACTGATATGTAGATTTTCGACTGTGCAGGGGGATTGGTGCTTCTAACCTCCTCATTGTTCAAAGGTCAACTCTACTTCAAAATATATTGGATATATATCATAGAAAATATTTATTCTTTATGTTACGATAAGACAGCATATGTACTGCTAGCCTATATTAGAAGAAAATGTAGACCCTGTTAAGTCTTGTGTAGAGACAGTTCTAAAGCTATATTTCCTAGACATGAAAATGTTCTTCACTCTTTTTATTAGGCTAAAGCCTTTATTTTATTTCATTTTTTAATCTTTATTTATTTTTGAGAGAGGTAGCGTATGAGCAGGGGAGGAGCAGAGAGAGAGGGAGACACAGAATCCAAAGCAGGCTCCAGGCTCTGAGCTGTCAGCACAGAGCCCAACGTGGAGCTCGAACTCAGAAACTGTGAGATCATGACCTGAGCCGAAGTTGGGTGCTTAACCGACTGAGCCACCCAGATGCCCCTAGGTTAAAAGTTTTTTTTTTTTTAAATGTTAATTTTACTTTTCTCCCTTATATGATGTTAATCAGAAATGCTTAAATCAAGTAAACATGCTCTTAATAGATTTTTTGAATCTCTTTCCTTATGCATACATTTATTTTATAATGAGAATTATGTTCTAAGCATATAAAGTGTACCTCTTTCTAGTTTTACTCATAAACATAAGAAAATGAGGGGCACCTGGGTGGCTCAGTCGGTTGGGCGGCCGACTTCGGCTCAGGTCATGATCTTGCGGTCCGTGAGTTCTAGCCCCGCGTCGGGCTCTGTGCTGACAGCTCAGAGCCTGGAGCCTGCTTCATATTCTCTGTCTCCCTCTCTCTGACCCTCCCCTGTTCATGCTCTGTCTCTCCCTGTCTCGAAAATAAATAAACGTTAAAAAAAAATAAAAAAAAATGAGAATGACTGGAAATTACAAGTGTATATCTATCATTACTATTGTGAAAATAAGTTGCCTGTTGCACAGAGGTTATGTTCTGATAACAACATCTACAATGGAAAGGAAAATAGTCACGTGAAGTACAACAGCCATCTTCGAAACTAAGAGGAACAGCATTCATACTTCTTGTATTTTATGAATGCGAGTCAATCAGTATCCATTGCATTTCGACCGATGGCCAGCACCATTCTTAGTTCTCATATGGGGCCACAAGACAGAAAATGAGAACGGTTGTTGAATTCACATAAAGTATATGCTTTGAGACTATGCTCTCTGTCAGTTTCATCTACTTCCTCTAGCAAGGAACAATTTTGCTATGCTATTTGATCATTTTTATAGCCTTTAGAAATTTGATTGCATTAACATTACAAACTAGATCATATTTTTATACATCACTATATGAAGAGGAGCTTGCATGTTATACACTAACCATTTTCTTTTTTAGTCTATGCAGATCAATTTCTTAGAGCTGTCTATGCAACTCCATTAGCAGCAGAGCTAATAAATAGTAGCTTTCCTATTCACAGGTATTGACCATTTGGGCAGACTAAATAGTTAGAGCTGGCTGATTCTTCTTTGGTCATATAGGCAACAAGAGGTAACATCATTATTGCTGGATTATCGAATATCAAATAGGAGAATTCAGTAAAATGCTTTAGTCTGTTCTTTAGGGCTTCTAGAAAATGAACAGAAAGAAAAAAAATGTTAGTAGTACATTTATAAGTTTTATCAACAAAATTTTTTAAGTCTCTATTTTCCTATCACCTTTAGCTCATAAATGACAGCTTCGTCTTACTAATTATGAAAGCCAAAAGTTTAATGTTATCTCTGACACCAGCTTTTCTCTAATATGTATGTCACATTCATCAGCAAATTCTGTCACCTGTAGATTTGAAGTCAGACATAAAATCCACAGATTCTCACAATGTCTATATGTACTGCCTTGCCAAGGTGTCACAATCTTTCACTTGAAGTGCAGTAATACCCTCTTATTAAGTGAATAAAATGTGGAGTAAAGTACCTATCTAGTCTGTAGGAAAATCACAGTATAGTGGTTGAGACAGAGAAAAAATTAAAGTGGTGTAAGACAATATATGTGCACGTATATATTTATGCATATGCGTGTTTATCAGGTGTGTGTTTTTTTAAACATACATAGCTTTACAAAGTATAGAATAAAACATAAAAACCCTCTAATACCATGCAAATAATACATACAATTGAAATATTCTAAAATATACATATCCTTCAGTGATCCATCAGGATCTGGAATAGTTCAATACGTTCCTCGAAATCCACAAAATGTGGTTATAAGAACTTCTGAAGTCCAAGTGCTAGACTGGCTTAAATATCAATCTTGAATCCTAACTATGGTGGGTCATGTATACTGATTTTCATTCTGTGGAACAAAGTATATAATTTAACCTCACTAAGGTATAGTCATCATTCCTATTGAAATGATGCATATGCTAAACAATTTTAGGTTTTTGATTTGCATTTTATAATATACACTGAAGAAAATTGATAGGACTAACAATTATAAGGCTAATAATTGTAACAGAGTACAAAATCCATCAGAATTGTTACATATTCAAAGCAGGTAGATGAAATTTTCACTCAGTTGTTGTTTATTAATTGTCCCCTTGTTTCTAGGCTCTGCTCAGTCCAGAAATCCAGTAATGAATAACAAAGAGTCTCCAAACTCAGAGTTCACACCTCATTTCTATAATGTATCAAGAAATATGGTCCTTGCTATATATCTGTGTTTTTTTCTTTAGTTGCAACAGTATAGATAACAACTGCCTTATTTGTCTTTCCTTAAAATGATATAAGACGTCATGCCTTATGTATAATTATAAAACAATAAATTATTAGACACAATTAGCTCATGAAATTGTGTGCTACATTTTACAATTTGTAATTTCTACTAAACTTTTGTGTTTTTATTAGTGCCATTAAGCATAACGTTTGTTTTACTAATGAAAGTTCAGTAGAATTCTTGAGATATTTTATAATAAGCTAAGTGTGGTTTTGCATAGGATTTTCCCTTCATCTGTACAATATTATTTAAAAATCAGTTTTTGTAAAATGAGCCAACTGTTTTTTATTGTAATGTATATATTATTAGTAAATTGCTGATTGCCATTTTATATGCAACCTGCTAGGTGCTGAGTTTATATTTACCAGTTAAATAACCACTTGGCTGACTTAAGTCATGACTTCTTCATCTTCTTCTTATAGTTGGCAATAGGTGTAGGCGTGTGTCTGGGCCACTCGCCCAACTGTACCAGTGGTTCCCTTTCATTTCCTTTCCCTGATTCAGCAGCCAGCATGAGTGACAGGATGGTCACCGATCTTCTAGACAAAAAATAGCTTGACGAGAGTTAGTGTTTCCACTGTGTTAGTCATATGGGAGTCCTCTCTGCGGTCAGTACCTGTATGGAAAAAGAATGAAAAGTGTGTTTTCACTGATAACATTCCTTCAAGTATATTTTGTTTCAAAGAAAAACAAACCGCAAAGATGATTCCAGTCAGACATCCAAATGTTTCCTCTGAGTCACAGACCCGCTACCACAAACTGAGGTAAGGGATTCCCTAAGTAAGTATCTCGGTTTTCTATCAACCCTAAAGGCTCTTAGATACAGATTTGAGTGGCCAAGTTTTATTTAGCTTGCTGACTTTTAAATTTCATTGAGTCTTGGTTTTTTTTGTTTTTTGTTTTTGTTTTTTTACTGCTCTGTGCAAAGCTCAAAGCTATGTTCTATAACACATAGAAAGTGGAATAAAGGAGTTCCCCACGATGAGATAGTTTATAGGTATATCAAATGAGTGTAAGAAACTGTAAAACTAGCTACATGATTAGGAGATTATAATTAGCATCTTAAAAGAGTGTTTGGGGGATTTAGAGGAAAAAGGGATCACATCTTTTTGGAAATACCAAGAAGGCTTCATACAGATAGTAAGAATGATTTTCCATTTGTGAAATTGTAGAATTTCAATGCTTAGCAAGAGGGTGACTTTTTAGGGAGAAGGAACATCATGAGCACTTCAGGCAGGTAAATGATCCAGTTGGATTGGCCTCTTGGATGCAAGCAGAGATTTATTAGCATTAAAAGCTAAACAGTAAAGTTGGCTTTAATTTTGCGTGCTAATTTGACCAGACTGTACTTAATGTGGTGGCCAGCTTTTTTTATTTTTATTTTTTAGTGTAATAACATGACCTATGTGCGATTTAGAAAAACTAATCTGAATTCTTCATTAGAATAACATGGTGTCAGGAAAGACTATGGAAATGGTATCAGTGAGGAGAAAGCAGGGAAAGAAGGATACTGTGTAAGGTAGAGAAAAAGGAACAAGAAAGGAAGAGTTGACAAAGTAGGAATTATATGATTAACTGATTATGAGAGACATTTGATAGAAGGCACTAATAATTTTTATTTTGACTTTGGCCTAGTATGACCCAATTGTTTTTAACAGATTGAGGGAAATGTGAATAGATTTGGCTTTTGCCCTATAGGGTTTGATTTCCCAGTTATTTCTCCAGGTAGTTTATCTAGTAAACAGTTAAAAATAGGGAGCAGCAAGTCCAGGGAAAATTGGAAATCATCCAGTTGGAGGTAATTATGACAGTCGCTAAATGACAAATTGAGGGTCTGTATTTTCTTGACAGTGCTGTAGTGTATTCAGTGTGTGGTCTGATTAGCCTTGTGCTACATTTTCCAGTGACTTCATCTTGATTTTGCTTCCCTTGTGGGTTCTAGCTAAAATGCTTGGGTGTGCCATGGCTGGTAGAGATTGTCACATTGTCCATGTCCACTCATTCTTTCCTTCTTTACTCAACCAAAAATAATACATGTTATGTGCTCAACAAGGTATTAATTACAGTCTCATACAAGGATGAGTGAAATCAAGTTCTTGAGACACCTGGGTGACTCAGTCGGTTAAGTGTCTGACTCTTGATTTTGGCTCAGGTCATGATCCACACTTCGTGGGATCGGGCTCCATGTTGGCCTCTGTACCGTCAGCACAGAGCCCGCCTTGGATTCTCTCTCTCTTCTCTCTCTCCCCTCCTCTGCCTGCGCTTGCTCTCTCTCTTTCAAAATAGATAAACAAACAAACAAACAAACAAACAAACAAATAAAGCAAGTTCTTGCCCTCACAGAACTAAGTTGGGTTAGCAGAGTTGGAAGTCATTGCTAGTAAACCTGTTTTTTTTTTTTTTTTCCATAATTTCCATTACATTGATAAATTTGTGGTCAAGGCTAACTTAGAAATCAGTTAGCAAATATATTTATTAAAAAATACCCAAGAAGCATTTAGCAAGTGGATATGAGAAAAAGAGAATTATTTAGGAGTCTGTATTCATGAGAAATAAAATCATACTTTGGCATTAATTGCCCTTCTGTGGGAAGTCGTCTTTTTCAGTCTGGCATACAAAACAATTTGGACTGTGTTACTTGTTTATAATAAAAGGGAATTTTTATACTATTTAAATCATATTTCTGATTCTTGAACTTAAATGCTACTGTCTAAATTTGTTTTAATATGTCACATTAGATTTATTTCATTTGGAATGTGGAGGCTGACTTTCATGTTGCCAGGTATTTATTTGTACTTTTCTTTCTTTTTTTTTTTTCTTTCCTTTCTTTCTTTTCTTTGGTTTGGTTTGCTTTTCTTTGCTTTTTTTCTTCCTTTTTTTAAGATCTTACATGAAGTGTGAGACTGAGATTCTATGTCTGCATAGAATGTAAATATATATATATAAATAGTCATCTTGTGATTATGGCCCTAATGATACCCTTAATGTTTCATTTAATTCATCACTATCTTGGTGGACAACAATAACTAGATAAGCTATAGAAATAGGCACTTCTTAACTGCTTAATTACTTTTCACTGAATAAGACTAGTTTTATCAAATTTTGCTACCCGCAGTGCTAACACCTTGTTATCATTAGCAGTGTTGCAAGCCACCAGGTATAAGGTATGCTTTCTGTAGTTTTAAGACTCTAAAACTCTATTTTTAAAAACTGACCTTTTGAAAACCTTTTCTTAATCCAAGAAATCTATTTCCACTTAAATAATGGTATATCTGTGTACATTACTTGCCGATGTTAGTATTTAATTTCCTCTCTATTGTAGTTAAGGAAAAAGAACAATTAGTAACAATAATATTAGTAATAATAGGGTATTGTTTCAGTATGCCACTTCTACCTGGAAAATAATAGATTAGGCAGTATGACGGAACATTACATTTCTGTTTTCTCCTTGGTCACTTTGGCCTTTCTGAATTATCTATGATTATGTGTCTATAAGAAAACCTTTGGAATTTTAAAACTGTAAGGACACTACTAACCACATTAAGAAAGACAAAAGACATGCAGCTTTTAACATTGCATTACTTTTAAGGCTTATTTGGGAGATTAGGGTTTACCAGTAATCTCCTCTGTGAATCCTCACAGATGAGATTGTTTAGAAAGCATCACTATCTTGGTGAGAGTTTTATAAGGTATAGTGTCTGAACAAGGACTTCTGAGGGATCACATCACAGATATTGAAGTAGTGGAAAAAACTTCCATTAACTTGGAATATTTGGAGCAATTCAAAGTAGGTGCAGAGCATCATTTCTCTGTAAATTTCCTGAGTAATACCTATCATTAAGTATCTGTAAGTATTTTGTGTACACACAACATTATATTATTTTATGCTCTAACTAGTTCCTTATGCAGAGATCAAAGTTTTTGAAAATATAATGGTTTCTTTTTACTGGACTTACTTTTATCCTCCTCTTTTTCTACTTTTTTCCATTGGGGATACACTCTCCAAAGTTGTTTAAAAAGAAAAGAAAACACCTTTAGATCTTTGGGTTTCCTTACTCCGCCAAGGAAAACATTGAATATGAACATCAAATGCTCCAGTAACATTTCTATGATTTGTCATTAAACTATTTTCCTTCCTTTGAATTTTCTTTTAAATGGTCTATAAGTCTATAAAAGACCATGGTACCTCAAAAGTCAGCAATTTGTTTTAAATTAAATTTTTATTAATTCGGTTCAATTTTTTAAATTGGAAATTGAACTTCGATGGTTACTCTATATAATATTAGTGTTCATGTGTTAGGAAAGTTCCAAAACTTACAAAGGAAATAGTAATAAAGTTTTTGATAGGGAATTCAAATGTTTATCTACAAAAGTATATATAAGGGACAAACATATAACTGAAAACACTCATAACTTCTTA
This sequence comes from Panthera uncia, assembly GCF_023721935.1. Taxonomy (NCBI): domain Eukaryota; kingdom Metazoa; phylum Chordata; class Mammalia; order Carnivora; family Felidae; genus Panthera; species Panthera uncia. The sequence goes on from NC_064816.1 coordinate 85,753,867, forward strand.
AAACAACTTTCTTTGAAATTGATATTTTGTATCCTTTTTAAAGAAGATATTACATTAAAAATGCTACATTTACAATACTATCTATATACTCTATTTTAAAATAGAGGTTAAGAGTTCACAAACTGTTAATTATGTATAAACCCAAAAGAATATAATCTTCCAGGAACTAAACATATTTTCTTTTTAACTGATAATAATTGAGAATTTTAAGTAGAAATCTTTATTTAGCTAATGTATTTGGCATTAATGTCCTAAATCCATTGGTAGGTTTGAAGAAGAAAAGGTAAATTAGGTAATTGTTTCTGTCTTGGAAATGTCCATTCAAGCTTTAGGGAGGAAAAGAGTTATATTATTTCAAGAAATAAATGGCTGTTTTTCCCTGAACACATGTTCATGGACACAAAAATGTTTATGGACCTAATAAGTATTTTTCTACTCTTTGTTACCTATTTTTATCTCCATGATTTTACTAGCACTATCAAATTGAGTTAATGCTCTCTCTATAAAATAAATACTTATTATATTTAAATTTTGTGTTCTAAATCTTTTATCAGATTCAGTTCTGCAACACCTCAACATTTAGCAGTAGTGGGAAGGAAATTCACCTCCACAGCCTGGATAGCAACTAAGTTAAAAATAGTGTCATTGAAAATGCCTAGAATATGGCAAATGAAAGACTGCACAATTCATGTTTTATTTTCTTCTTTCAGTGTGTATAGACTTGTCACATTATTGATAGGTAAAGCTAGAGTTCACTTATCCAACTTTTTATTGATAAGTTTTATATCATCAAGATTGAAAATATGATCATTAGAGATAGTCACAAAAGTAAATATCTGTATAAAAATATAGATATATAAAAATTTGTATATGTAATAAATATATATAAATTTATATTTAATAAATATATAGATATAGATATCTCAATGCAATAATATATCTTGAGATGTTTTCTAACACAAGATTTTGTTAACTCACCTACCAAACTGTTTTTACAAAGTAATTGGTAGAAGGCTATTATCATAAAATCCATCCCCCTCCCTCCTGCAGATTATAAATTTTAATTATAGCCATTATATCTCTCTGATGGGGCTGAGGCAAATTAAGGCTGAAAAGAAGTATGTGCTCAGCAAGGACAGAGGTTGGTTTTCTTTTATGGGAGAATGGACACTGGTAATCGTACATCAAATTCTGTGACTCTTCTTTGATAACTGAATAGCAAACTAAAAATTATACAATGTCAGCTCTGTACTTACCTTTAGAAGGTATATTTTAGTATAACTAAAGTATCAAAGAGTAAATGTTTAATTTAAATATCCTCTTAAAAAAAACAATTGCCCACCTTCTTTGGGAACTAAAAAGATTCAAAAGAGTTTACTGTGTTATTCCTTTGGTGATTTTTTTTTTACCTGATGAACACAAACTTGTCATTACTTTGCCTTTTTATTGCTATTGAATGCCTGAAGATTAAAGATGGTTTTTCCTTTACATTTAACAGTTCTTTAACAACAACAGTAGCCCCAAACCACACACACTTTTTGGAGTACTTACTGATCATGTCACGATACGGCATAAATTACCTCAGATTTTGTATTTTTCAATTCTAAAATGTCCATTGGTTCTTTTTAATTGTTTTCCTTTCTCTTTTGAGATTCCTTTTTATTTTTAATTACAAGCACATTTTCCTTTGTGTCCATGAACAAAATTATAACAGCTGCTTTATAACTCTTGTCCGCTAATTTCAACATCTGGATCATCTCAGATCGGTTGCAAATTCTCTTGAATACCTGTCAATTTTTTTTTCCTGTGTCCTGGGCATTGTGAAGGATAATACTGTAGGGATTCCAGTTTGGTTATAGTCTTTAAAAAGATGATTGGTTTTTGTTTGTGTTTGTACTCACTTAACTAGACTGAATTCAAACTCAAAAATACCTTTCCTGGGTGGAAAGTCTTGGGAATCTAAAAGTTTCCTTCTTTTAGCCTTGCTTGGGCTGTTTAGGTCTGCAACGTACATGCATCATTCAGGTGTTAGCCAGAGATTCAGACAGATCTCATGTGCACAGTTTGAGACTTTTTGAATATGGGTCTCCCCTTTCTTGTATTTCCTTTCCTTTCCCCTTGGTGTGACACCCCCCAAACACATTCCTATGGTTCCTCAAAGCCCTACGTTTTAATCTGAGTTCTTGTCACTTCGCAGGCCAGATCCTGGGGCCTAGTTTCAGGCAAACCGCACCCCCGCCCCAGCAAAAAAAAAAAAAAAAAAAAAAATTGGGAAACTCATCCAGTGACATTTCCATTTTCCAAATGGTGACTCCTCAGTATTTTCTGCCAGGTTCTGGTTATTCTCCAGTGCTTCCAGAAAACTGCTCACTGTATTTATTTATCCCTCAGCAATTATGATTGTTGTTTGTGGGAGGAAAGTTCAGATACAAGCCACTCTATCACTGGTGGACGCAGAATATCCTCCCCAAATTTTCATATCCAATTCCCTAGCAAATTTATCTCTAGCAGGGAAGAGTTGGTTCATTAATTTCACTTCAGATTCTCTCTCTCCCTCTCCCTCTGCACCTCCCCCAGTGGTTCTCCCTCTCTCTATCTCTCAAATTAAAAAAAAAAAAAAATGCTACTGTTCAAAATGTCTTCAACCTACTTCCCAGTACTATGAGGAGGAAATATGTTTTATTCATCATAATTACTGTTAAAAATATCTGTATCCTCCAACAATATGTAATTACTATTAATATTTGCTGAATTTCATGCAATCACCTCCACATAAAACAGTGCAGATGAGGGACACCTGGGTGGCTCAGTGAGTTCGGCATCTGACTCATGGCTTTGGCTCAGGTCATGAACTCATGCTTTGTGGGATCAAGCCCCGTGTTGGGCTCTGTGCTGACAGTGCAGAGCCTGCTTGGGATTCTCTCTCTCCTCTGTCTTTGCCCCTCTTCCCACATTTTCTCTCTCTAAAAAAGTAAATAAACATTAAAAAAATGTTTTTAAATACTGTGAAGACATGACCATTTTAGCACTAAGATCTAAAATACACATATAAAAATATGTATTCTAGCATATATTTGAAATCACTTTGAGTATAGATTATATTTTTACATCATAACATCAAAATGTGTCTTTTTTTTGTAGTTCCATATTGTTTTATAAAAATGGCAGCATTTTTAGATGTCTTTGTGGCACATACAATAATGGCAACTATAGTTGATTATGTCTTTGCTTTTAGGATATAATTTAAATCTTTTTCCATATATTCATCTAATATTGAGAGAATTACAAACTATTGTAGAAAACATTCCCTTTTAGACTTAAAAATATATACTTTAATAATGATGTACCAAATTTGGTATGTACTTCCTTCATTCACCTTACTGTAACTTTTTAAAATATGTCACATAACAAAAAAATGCACATAAAAATGTTAATTTTTTTTTCTATTTGCCATCGTGAATGTGTCTGTTTGTGTGGTGTGGAAACAGAGAACCATAAACATTAAGTAGTAAAATAGCATCTTCTAGAATGACAGAAACTACCACTATGCTATAAATGTGACACATTGGGGGAAAAAATCCAAGAAAAAGATCATTTTCATGTGAGTTCTAAAGTAAGACACAGATAACCTCATTTTTTCCTGATATAGGAATTTTCAGCTGTAAAAATTAATGGCAAAGAAAAAGCTTTAAAAGATAGATAAGGAATGTATTTTTGAAACTAGGCATTTTTGCCAATTGTGATTACTGTCTAATTCCACAAATATCTTTTAAAGCCAAGCCTGTCCAATGAACTTGACAAAATTACCAGAATTATGAAATCTTCAATAGAGACAACCATCCTGGGATCCCTGGAGACACTCTCATCTTAAGTCTTGTATAGTGGCCAAACATTGTTAAAACATTCTCTGTTCACAGTCTCTTCCCTTGGTCTTCTCCTCACAATTTTAACATTAGAAGGATTTTAGTGCTGGATGCTACAGATCTGAAGCAGTTAACTTAGTTATTTACATTTCCCAGTTATGTACTGGAGGGGGAGGTTGAATTATTGACATACTTTTGGAAGAATAGATGAGTCTACAAAACAGGGCATTAGAAAGGGAAAGAAATGTATGAGATTAAAGATTAACACGAATTAAAGAATCGTACATCACTGTGTCAATAAAAATTAGAGCTGGATATCAAGGAATTATCTGCCTTGCAAAGTAATTGGTAAATTCTAGCGTGTGGTACATGTTTCAGTAGACTATTTCCTCTCAAAAGAACTAATTTGAATCCTTTTGTACTTGTAGACTGTAATTTTTTTTTTAATTTGAGATAGATACACACCTAGGTATTTTATAACATTTGATATGCCTTTTTTTTCAGTATAGTTATGCTTTTACTGTGAAAAAGATAGTTTATGGGCACCTTAGTGGCTCATTAGGTTGAGCATTGAACTCTTAATTTCAGCTCGCGTCATGATCCCAGGGGCGAGGGATTGAGTCTGGCCTAGGAATCTGCACTGAGTGTGGAGGCTGCTAGGGATTCTCTCTCTCTCCCTCTGCCCTTCTCCCCTGCTTGTACACACCCACACACTCTCTCTCTAAAATAAAAAAAAAGAAATAAAAAATACCTGTTAATACATTTAGATAAATTGCTACTTATTTTGGTTTACGTTTTTGTTTTTTTCTTTTTTTCTGGTAAAGATTTCTCTGACATTAGGTTGTATATTCCTATAGACAAGGCACTGTGATGTGTCCATCACTGTAAGACCTGGGCTATGCATTCAAAATTGAGTTAGCTGTACCTAGAAGTCCTCAGGTGTCCTAGATTCTTCCAGCATTATTCCTCCTTAGCCCGACAACTAAACAGCAAATGAAGCAGATGACCACACAACAGATGTCTCACACTGGCATGATTTCAGCTTTGCTAACTGATTTCCAGCATTTTTTCCTGCTTGTCATTTCTTAAAATTGAATTCCTGGTGGAAAATTCTTTGGCCTTGATCTTTCCACCCTTTTTACTGGGCTTAACCTTGTCATCACAAGGTCCTTTCATTCAGTCAACAAATATTTACTGAATACGTTTCATGTGCCACACACTGTTCTAAGTGCTTCCTACACATGCCTGAGGCAAACACGGATTGCTTCTCTTACACAATTTATATTCAAGCAGGAGGTGGAGAGGAAGACCGTTAACAGTAAACAGTAAACGGGGGAAAAGAAAGGAACCTTACTAGTATGCTAGAATGAGGTAGGTACTAAAAAAAAAAAAAAGAAAAAAAAAAGCCAGAGTAAGGGATATCTCGAGTCAGGAATGCTGGCAGGGTTGTGCACTGCATTTTAAAGAGGGTGATCATTGAGAACTTACCGTCTGAACAAGGAAAGGAAGTCACCTTGGAGATTGTTCTTGACAGAGGGAACACCAGCATGGAAGCATTCCTCACGTTTGAGGCGTGACAACTGGAGTGATCTGAATAAGGGAGGGAGTCATGTAAGATGAGGTCGAACGAAAGGTAGGAGAGCGGGGAGTCCAAGCAAGGCGTAGGCCCTGACAAAAATTTGTTTTCATTCTGTGGGAAAACGGGAGCCAAGGCAGGGGTCTATTCAAATATTCCAAGTATATACTACTCCCTATCTTTATTTCTCTTATTAATAACAGAAGTGTGTTGAAATACTTCATTACAATAGTAGGTTTGTTTGTTTTCCCTGTAGTCTTACAAGTTTTGCTTTAAATATTTAATTAGGTGAATACAAGTTAAGAACTATTGTATATCTCTGGTGAATTCAACATTAAAAAATTATTATATAGGGTTATTTCTAATAGAGCTGATTGAGTGTTCTAAAATCTAAAATCTTTTGTCTGAGAGTGATATGTAGCTACTACAGTTTCTTTTGGCTACTATTTTTTGTTTTTGTTTTTCTTTTTCTACTTTTTTACTTCTAACTTTTCCTAACTATTCATGGATGTATCCCTGAGAAGAAACAGATAGCTGAATGTTCATTGTTTTCTTTATTCCTTTTACAATCTAATCTGATAATCTCTGTCTCTACAGAGACACTTTTTTTATACATTTGCAGTTATTGTGATTTTTAGGTCTTCCATATTTTTTATGCTCTTTCATTATCTTTTTTTTTTAAATTTTACGAGTTGATTAATTTTTTGTTATTAGCTTTAAGCTTTATTCATTTCATATACTGATTTGAGAATTACAAACATATTTTTGGTGTTTAAGGCTAATTTTTTTTTTAATTTTTTTTTAACGTTTATTTATTTTTGAGACAGAGAGAGACAGAGCATGAACAGGGGAGAGGGAGACACAGAATCTGAAACAGGCTCCAGGCTCTGAGCTGTCAGCACAGAGCCCGACGCGGGGCTCGAACTCACGGACCGTGAGATCATGACCTGAGCCGAAGTCAGACGCTTAACAGACCAAGCCACCCAGGCGCCCCTAAGGCTAATTTTTTTTAACATTTAGTGTGCTTATTTAATTAATTAAGGAATAGTAAATGAACAGCTTAGTCCCCACTGTAAAACACCAGGAAAAAAAATGTTTTCAAATTTAGCTAACATATGTTGGGCCTTAGGAACTCACACTTTGATCCCTTTACTGTTAATATTGTCTAGTGCTCTAGTTTTGTCCTTTTGTTAGGTAGAAGCCTGGTACAGCAGTGGAAGGAACATCCTGAGGCAGAGTCCCAAGTCCTTGAGAGGAAAATGTGAGTGACAAGGGCTGGAGGCAAGGATGGTGATAAATATGTTATACCTCAGAAGCCTGAGGACACAACCTGATCCTGTGGCTTCCAAGACCCTGGGACTAAAAGACCAAGAGCTACAAGGTGTAAAGCCATGGGTTCAGAGCTCATCTCTTTCCCCTCAGCCCCAGGGTAGCCCTTATAATCAACATAATGCCTTTGCATTGTTAGTTATAGCCCCTATGCTCCTCCACAGACAAAGGCTGCCATGACAGTCTGGTACAAACCTAATAGGGTCAAAAATTCCACCACCAACCCCCCCAACCTGTGGGTGGAGTCCCCCAAATGACAGAAAGCAGACTCCCTTAGAGAACACCCTGTCTAAGAGACAAGACCCTGCTTACATAAAGGGAAAGGACCCTTGTAGCCTTAGGGCACTTGCCACCTCTGGGCCTGCCCCTTCTCCCATCCTGAGAGTGTACTGTCCTTGAGACACTTTGTGCTTGCTGCTTGACTTCTGGCTGTCTTTATTTCAGCACAGATCCTCATGTAAATTGTTAAGTGGGGAATCCAAGAACCCAGACCTTCATCCACACAACTCAGACTCCCCCACCCGAAACACTTGTTACAAAAGTGAATCCAGGGGCGCCTGGGTGGCTTGGTCGGTTAAGCGTCCGACTTTGGCTCAGGTCATGATCTCACGGTCCGTGAGTTCGAGCCCCGTGTAGGGCTGTGTGCTGACTGCTCAGAGCCTGGAGCCTGTTTCAGGTTCTGTGTCTCCCTCTCTCTCTGCCCCTCCCCTGTTCATGCTCTGTCTCTCTCTGTCTCAAAAATAAATAAACGTTAAAAAAAAAAGTGAATCCAAACTAAAACATTATTATAAATGTTATTTATGTTTTACGATAACATTATTTTATACAGACAGTATTTTTAGGATCCGTGTACTTGTTTAACAATTTCTTTGCTCATTGTTTCATTTTGCAATGCTTACTTTCTTTGTGGTAGAGTTATCTTTCTTCTTCCTACAGTATATCTCTTGGAAGTTTCTTTTATGACAGATAGTGGTAAACTTTTCCCTTTTAAACTATATTTCTCCCTCATTCTTGTTAGTTTGGCTGCACGTATAACTCCAGATTGACAGCTATCCTTACTTTTCTGAAGCCTTTGAAGGTAGCTGTTCCCTTTTTTCACTTCCATTTTTGTTTTGAGGAGTGGCTGTTAAGCACACTGTGTCTGTGAATGTCTTTTTATTCTCTTCTCTTCTATTTGGTATAAGTTATACTTTCATCTATACATTTGTGGAGCTTTTTATCTGTCCTTGAAAATTTCATTTTTTTTTCCTCCAATATTGCTCTACCTTCATTTTGCTCTGTTCTCTTCTTGTTTAGATGTATGTTGGAAATGCTGCTTCTGTCCTCCATATCTCTTATCTTCCTTGACCTATTTTACTTTTCTCTCTGCAGCTTTTGGAGTTCGATCTTAACATCTATGTTATAGGTCAGATATGTTATTTTCATTGGATTGGTTCTGTTGTTCTTTTGAATCTTAAATTGCAGAAATATATATATTTTTTTCTAGAAGCCAGATTTTTTAAAAAATTTTACCTCCCCCCACCTCCAGTGTGGTTATTTTGATAGTATCTCAATATTTTTTATTTTATTTTTTTTATGTTTATTTACTTTTGAGAGAGAGTGTGAGCAGGGGAGGTGCAGAGAGAGAAGGAGACATAGCTTCAGGCTCTGAACTGTCAGCACAGAGCCCTACACAGGGCTCAATGTGGGGCTCGAGGTCATGAATTGTGATATTGTGACCCAAGCTGAAGTCAGATGCTGAACCAACTGAGCCACCTAGGTGCCCCTCGGTATTTTTTTTTTTTTTTTAGTGAGCATTTAAATTCCCTAAACACATCAAATATATTGTATTTCTTTAAACATAAAGAATTGTGCAAATTTAACTAATGTATGTTGCAGCTTGCTCAAGACTTAAAGTATCCAGATATCTTGCTAATACTGGTGTTTGTTTTCAAGCCAGCTAACCTTTTGCTTTTGTTCATTGCTTAGTATTCCCTGCTTCGGTTTTAGTTCATAATACACTCATGATAAGTTGTGTGTGTATGTATTTTTTTCTTACAATTACTGGAAAGTTATTTTAGCCTTTACCTTGGTTACAGATAGACATGACATTTAGGATAGGAAGAAGAGAAGATTTACTTGCATCATTTTGACATTATGTGTGGCTGCCTGTAACAAATTGGCCAGATGTTAACCTAAATTCACCAAAATTACCATGTTATTAAAAACAATAGGCATTTAAATTATTTTTAAAAATCCAACTTGGGTGGTTTTGTTAGTTAATTAAATTTGTCTCTAAAATTATTCAGAACAAATGATACTTATTTTGAGTTATGTAATTTTCCATGATAATGTGGGAAAATTAGCAGTTGCTTGTTCCTATTTTTTTAAATCTATTTCATCGTGGTAATTCCCAGGTTGAGATAGCAAAGTTAGATAATGTTTTAAAAGAACAGCTTTTATACATATTGCTAGATGATCTTTTCCTCATAACATATATTAGATTTCTTTTGTATCCGTGTTTTGAATACAATATACAGCCTAAAGTTTTCAGTCTTTCAAGTCAGCTATATCCCAGAATATTATTTATCTTTTTGTTTCATTCTGGGATGATATGGGTCTATCCATTTTTGAACCAGCTATTTTGACACTCTTTTTTTAGGCATATACTACCAGCTATTTTGACACTTTTTGGGGGTATATCCATGTTTATTTTTGTTATGTCTTCTTGGAGAATTGCCCACTTTATCATTATGCAATGCTGCTCATTATGCCAGATTATTTTCGTCTTTCTGAATTATACTTTGTCTGAAATTAGTAGAGATATTCTAGCTTCCTTTTGATTTGTGTCAGCATGGTCTACCTTTCCCATCTTAGCTTTTTTTTAATTTTTATATTTAAAATTTTTTAGTTTATTTATTTATTTTGATAGAGAGAGAGGGAGAGAGCAGGGGAAGGGCAGAGAGAGAGAGAGAGGGAGAGAGAGAGAATCCTAAGGAGGCTCCTTGCTGTCAGCACAGAGCTTAAGGAGGGCTCGAACCCGTGAATGGTGAAATCATGACCTGAGCCAAAACCAAGAGAGTTGGATGTTTAACTGAGCCACCCAGATGCCCCTCCCCATCTTAGCTTTTAACCTATCTTTGTCTTTATATTTAAAATTCATTTCTGGTAGACAACAGGGTTGGTTGGGTCCCGTTTTTCTTTTTTATTAGAGTGAAAGCACAAGGGAGGGAGAGTAGCAGAGGGAGGGAGAGAGGAGTAGAAGGGGGGAGAGAGAGAGAGAGAGAGAGAGAGAGAGTGAGGGAGAGAGAGTGTTCTCATGCAGGCTCCATGTTCTGCATAGAGTTCAATGTCGGGCTCCATCTCAGGACCTTGAGATCATGACCTGAGCTGAAATCAAGAGCATGATGCCTAACTGACTGAGCCATCCAGGTGCCCCAGGTCCTGTTTTTTGTAATCTGACAATCTTTATGTTTTAATTGGTGTTATTCAGATCATTCCCATTTAAATTAATTATTGATATAGTTGGATTAACATGTACCATATTTGTCACTGTTTTATTGCATTTTCCCCTTTTTTTCCCTTTCTGCCTTATCTCGTTTTTTTTTTTTTGAGCATTTCATATGATTCCATTTTATCTTCCCTCTTCATATTTCAATTCTTGACAATTTTTTCTAGTAGTTGCTCCACAGTTTACCATATACATTTCACATGGATCTGTGTTCAGCTTCAGATAGCATCATATCATGTCCTATGCAGTACGCGTGCCACACAAAAGAGGATTCTTCATTCCTTCCTCTCATCTCCTGTGACACTGATGCCATTCATTTCACATATGCATATGCTATAACCACCCAGTACCTCTATTACAGGATTACTTTGAGCAGTTATTTTTAGATTCAGAATAGTACAGTTTTTAAAAATGCATTGTATCTTCATGTATTCCATCTCGAGTACTCTCTTCTTATACATAAATCCAAGTTACCAACCTTTATTGATTTTCTTCTGCTTAAAGGATTTCTCTTAACATTGCTTGGAGATGCAGGTCTCCTAGAAATGAACTCTTTCAGTTTTAATTTCTTGATTGCTCTTTCAATCTTGAAGGATCATTTATCTGACTATAGAATTCTAGGGAACGTTCTCTCAAAACTTGAAATATTTTACTTCACTTTCTTCTTGATTGCATGGTTTCTGATAAGACTCCAGTGTAATTTATGTCACAGTTCCTCTATAAATAAAATATTTTGAGTCCTCTGGCTTCCTTCAGTATTTCCTCTTTGTGATTTCTTTCTTCATTTTAAATAGAACATGCAAAGTTTGTGAAGTTTTTTTTTTTTTTTTTATCCTGCTTCATGTTCTCCAAGCTGGTTTGTGGATCTGTGGTTTAGTATTTGTTATAATTTTCCAAAATTCTTGGCCATTATTTCTCTTTATATTTCTTTTGCTCTGTTCTCTTTTTCTTCTCCTTCTGGTAGTCCAAATATGTACACATTATACCTTTTGAAAATTTCCCACCGATCTCCAATGTTCTATTCTGGGTTATTAGTATTTTTTTCATACTTTGTTCCCTTGAGTTTCAGTTTGCAAAGTTTCTGTTGACCTTCCTTCAAGTTCATTGAACTCTGCTGTGCCACATTTACTGATGAGCCCTTCAAAAGCATTCTTCATTTCTGTTCTTGCATTTTTTATTTCTGCAGGTTCCTTTTGATTCTTTCATAGTTTCCATCTCTCTGCTTACATGACCCATATGTACTTTCATTGTATGTATTCATTCCATTAGAATCCATAATATATTAATTACAGTTAGCTTAAATTCCTGTCTGATAAATTCAACATCTGTGTCACATTTGAGTGTGGTACTGATGATTTCTCTTTCTCTGCAGACTGTATTTTGTCTTGGCTTTTGACATGTTTTGTTTATATTTGTTGAAAGCCAGATAATGATTTGTCAGGTAATCGGAATTGAAGTAAATAGGCTTGTAACGTCATGATTTAGGTCGTGGTGATAAAGTCAGACAATTCAATCTGACTAGAAGCTGAGAAGTTTTTAATGTTTCCTATAGCTCCAAGTACCATAGACTTCAAATACTCCTAGTGCCCTTATTTTTGTTTTCTCTTTTGACTTCAGGCTTCCCTAAGTTCTCCTCTTCATTCAGAATCTGTGTCGTATAGCTTTTCACCTGCAATCTGCTATTATTATTTTGAGGTCCTGGTAGTAATTTGTGGGACAAGGTGCGTGTTCTATAACCTTGTGGTTAAACTTCAGTCTCTTAATGCCTTTATCTGAAGACCGTGACAGAATTTTTCTTCCTTGGTCTCCACCTCTCCCCTGATGCAAGTTGGAGTTGATTCCAGTACTGCAGCCTTTTAATTTTTTCAGAATAATTAGTATTCACTGGTCCTGTTCTGAATTCTCTGCAGTAACCCCTTTATAACCCTGTAACTTGGATCACTACAAAGACATTCTGAAAAATACCTGTAGAATATTGGTTTTATTTAGATCAGAACTTTATATTAATCTACTCCTTGTTCTGGTGTTTCACCCAAGGTTTGGTGAAAATGCTCAAGCTTTAGAGACAAATCCCTTCATGTGTTAAACATTCAAAAATCGATTAATGTAGTCTATTATATCCCGAGACTAAAAAAAGAAATCACATGACAATATTAATAGATGGAGAAGGAGCATTTGACAAAATCCAACACCTATTCATGATAAAAAGTTCTCAGTAAAGTCGAAATAGAAACTTTCAAATAGATAAAGACTATGTGCAAAACACATGCAGTTAATATTATACTTAATGGTGAGAAACTAAGATCAGATATAAGGCAAGGATCTCCCCTTTTGCCATCCTTTTAAACATCATACTGAAATTTGTCACGAAAAAATAAAGCCAGAAAATAAAATAAAAAAGCTTACGGTTTGGGGGAAGAAAACATAAAACTGTTTACATACGACATGATTGCAGAAAATCCAAAAGAATCAACAAAAAACTTCCTGGAACTAGCATGTTATCCTACAAGGTTGCAGGATACAAGGTTAATACACAAAAGTCACTTGTTTTCCTATATATGAATAATGAACAAGTGGAAATTAAAATTAAAAGCACAATATCATTTGCATTAGCATCAAAAAATGTAATATTTAAGTATAGATCTAACATAATATATATAATATTTATATTAGGAATACTATGAAACTCTGATAAGTTTCATAAAAATCAAAGAAGAAACAAATGGAGAGATGTTCCATGTTCTAGGTTAGGAAGATTCCATATTGTCAAAATTTCAGTTTTCACCAACTTGATCTACAGATTAAATGCCATCCGAATCTAAATATAGTCAATTGATCTTTGACAAAGGAGGAAAGACAATACAATGGAGTAAACCCAATGTCTTCAACAAATGGTGCTAGAACAACTAAATATCCAAATGTGAAAAAAAAAAAAAGAATCTAGACACAGAGCTTGCACCCTTCACAAAAAGTACTATTTTTGTGGTCATAGGTTTCCATTAAAGTGAAAAACTTTAAAATCCTAAAAATAATATAGGAGAAAATCTATGGTGATGCCTTTTTAGATACAACATCAAAGACATGATTCATGAAGGAAATAATTGATAAGCTGAACTTTATTAAAATTAAAAAAAAAAAAGGTGCACTCCGTGAATGACAAATATGAAGAGAGTTAGAAGACAAGGTCCAGGGTTGCATGGGTGGCTCAGTCAGTTAAGTGCCCAACTTTTGATTTTGGCTCAGGTCACCATCTCACGTTTGTGTGTTCCAGCCCCGTATGGGGCTGTGCGCTGACAGTGTGGACCCTGCTGGAATTCTCTCTCTCCTTCTGTCTCTGCCCCTCCCTGCTCTCTCTATTTCTCAAAAATAAATAAACAGAGAAAACAATCTTTAGAAAAAAAGGGCAAGTCACAGACTGAAAGAAAATTTTTGCAAAGGACACATCCGATAAAGGACTGCAGTCCTTTACCATAAAATCAAGCAATCAAAGTTGGTATTTACTGGACAGAGTTGAAAACTTATGTCCACACAAAACCCTGCACAAAGATGTTTAGAATGGCTTTATTCATAAATGTCAAAACTTGGAAGCAGCTAGGATGCCTGGATAAACTGTGGTGTATGCAGCAAATGTAGTATTATTTAGCACTAAAGAGAATGAATTATCAAACCATGAAGACATGAAAAAAGTTGAATTGTATACTAAACTTTTACCAAGTGAAAGAAGCCAATCTGAAAAGATTACATACTATTTGATTTCACTTATAAGGCATTCTGTAAAGGACAAAACTAGGTAGACGATAAAGAGATCAGTGGTTGCCAGGGTGGGGAGGGGTGAAGAGACATGAATAGAATAGGCAGAGCACAGAGGATTTTTAAGACATTGAACTTATAGAATATATTGGTGGATACATGTCATTTAAACATTTGTCCAAATCCACAGAATGTACATTATTAAGAGTGAACCTATGGGTAAACTATTGACTTGGGGTGATTATGATGTGTCCATGGAGGTTTCTCCTTGTTAAAAAATGAACCATTCTCATGGGTGATGTTCATAATAAGGGAGGCTCTGCATGTGTGGGGGCAGGGACTATATGGGAAATCTCTATAACTTCCTTTCAATTTTGTTGTGAACCTAAAACATCTCTAAAAAAATATTTAAAGGATTTTTAAAAACCCATTTAGTTAACTGAGTATCTATCTATATTGTACCTCTCACTTTTATAACTGCTGAAAGCCTCTAAGAAAATGACTAATGCTAATTTAATAAATAATTTAATAATACAGAATTTAATACAATGAAGGTGGTAAGACACTTTCTTTTGTAAATTAGTTACACAGCAACATTTAAGAATCATCTCACACTAAATATCTGAAGAACCCACATGAATAGTCTTGTAATCATGCTTCTGGCCTTGGAAAAGCAACTAAAGCATCTTAGGATAATAAATATTCTTTCAGGTTTTACACAGAAAATATTTACTTTTTCTTTCTGATGTCCTTTTGCTGTATTATATTATGACTTCTTTCTTTGTTAAACAGAAGATCCACAGTGTACTTGAGGCCAGTTTCCTGTAAGGATTTTTTTCCTTTACCTTTTTTGAAATGTTTAAAAAAAAAACCTGATTTATCATGAACAGACATTTTAAGAGTTTGCTATTAATCAAATTGAATTTTAAAAATGTAAACTTACATAAGCTTATAATGTAAAAAACAAAACAAAACAAACAAAAAAACCCTCCATACTGAATCAATAGCGAACATACTTCCTTTTAGAAAGTAAAATAAATACAGAATCCAAATCTCAGACTCAATTATTGGGAAGAACAAAACTAATTCTAATTTTTGGGGGGAACACTTAAAATATTTTTACTTAAACAATGAACAAATAAGTTAGCTTTCCAATTCCTGTAAGACTTACATACCTACATTATTCATAGAAAATTAAATATGTGTTCTAAGCAAAATAATCCCTTCTTGCACAAGGGATGGCACAAGAATAATTAACCTTTATTTGAGACTTTAATTTGAATTTTTGAATATATAATATATTCCATTTGGAGCAGAGATGTTTTGATGGGCCACTCTGGCAGCAAGAAAACAATTGCATTCATTCCCTTGTGGAAGAATCCACAAAGTAATTTCTTTTAAGCAAAAAACAAAACTGCACCCTTCCATAAGAAAACAGAACATTATCTTAAAATCAGAATAATTGCTCTTTTCTTGTATTGTATATATGATATTTGTGGTTGGAATATGAAAGAAGGAAAGTACAGTGGATCATAAAAGCTAGAGTTCTTAAGTGTGATTATTTCTAATAAAGTTTGTGGCAGAGTTTGGAGCACTACAGTGAGCTAGAATCCAGGAGCTTTTGATTAGTGCCCAATGGTAGTTCTGGTCAGCTACTAAGTACATGTGAGTCTGTCTGCTGTCATCTCTAGACCTCAGTTTCTTCACACATCATTCAACTCTAAGTAAAATAGATAAGAAAAACACCTCTGAGACCTTAAAAGCAGCCATCAAGTACTTCTTATTTGTATCATTGAAAAGGGAAGTACATTCTTCAGTTGGGTCTTATTTGTATTTTTCAAATACATTTATTTCATGGAAATTTAGACACAGGGTTTTACCCAAGTAAATATATTAGATCAGATTTAATAAAAAATTTGTGGCAATGTATGCTAAAGGAATCCAGAATGGCATGTACCTAGGAACATTGGTATTGCAGTTGGGGCACCGTTATTGGAAAATAATTCCTTAGATTAAGCAAATCTACACATTAAATTTGCCAAAATAATATGCACATGCCTTAGACAGAAGGATTTAGAAATAATGCAGTGAGGTTTCAATTATTTTCTTGCATATACCAATAAGAACTGGAAATAAATGACTATAGATTTTTGAAGCTCAAATATTTGTAGGCCACGTTGCTGGCTTTATTAAAGACAAATAAACAGTATCCTATCCTAATGGCATTTTAGTTGTTTTTAAATCTACTTCGAGACTTTGCAAGCAAATTCATTTGATTCTTTATTACTGTCTTGTATTAGACCATGCTAGCAGAAGAAGTATGGAGAAACGGAGCTTCATTCCAATCAGAACACAAAGGTCTATTGCACTTGCAATTATATGTGTGTGACTAAGAATTCCTGCTTTTTTCTCATAACACAAAATATCAACTTATGAGTTTATAATCCATAGTAGAAGTATCGCAAGGGCTGGATTTCCAACTTCTAAGGAAACGTGTTATTTACCTACAGACAAATCTACCCCAGAAGCCAAATTCTGATTGTAAGGGAATGTGGAGAGTTGGAAATAAGAGAAAGAGAACTTTGAAACAAAGTTCAAACAAATTGTTTCTGCTTTTTACGAGCATCTATCATACCATGGCAGTTAGTACACCGTAATTACATACACTTTTGTGTTTGTCTATTGCCTTTCTTATTTGTGAGATCATGTATTTCAAAAAGACCATGTCTGTGTTTCTACTTAGGATTTAGGAGAACACTCAATATGTGAGCAATAAATATTTGTGGAATGAATGGATAAACAAATGACCGGCTAGGAATGTCTATCTATGCTCTTGGAGACTTTTTGAAGTAGTAAGTGAAACTTTAACCACCAAAAGAAAATCAATTCAGTGTTTTAGTGTGTTGAATCTAGTGGAAAAATAGGAAACACATTTTACTCTCAGCCTCTGTTGTCTTCAAATTTACATAAGTGTGTAGCATCTTTTTCCCTTAAGCTTGATTCTGGTTGCAATTCTGATATATATATATATATATATATATATATATATATATATATATATATTTATATATGGTATATATTAATATAAATCATTATACATATATATGTATATATATATTT
Source organism: Panthera uncia (assembly GCF_023721935.1). Lineage (NCBI taxonomy): Eukaryota > Metazoa > Chordata > Mammalia > Carnivora > Felidae > Panthera > Panthera uncia. The sequence goes on from NC_064816.1 coordinate 85,770,995, forward strand.
ATATATGGTATATATTAATATAAATCATTATATGTATATATATATTTATATATGGTATATATTAATATAAATCATTATACATATATATGTATATATATTTCTCAAGAATAAATTGCAACCAAGGAAAAAATTAAAGCCCCAGGCACTGAAATATAAAAGTATTTCTTGAATATTATTCACAACAGTCTTCAATAAACGACTGCATTATTATCATACACAAATATGTATGGTTTTCTGTAAAAAGAAAAAAGGAAGAAAGCAAAAAAAAATGAGTTCTCTTTTCTCTGAAGAAATTTAGCCATCAACAGTTGGCCTGAAACTTCTACTTATCTATGCTCTGCATGGCCGGAATGTCTTGCCAACTTCCAGTGAACAGAATTACATGGGTTTTTAAAAGCAAATAAATGAATGTAATCTTACACTAAGGGAGAAGGGAAGGTCGGAAAGAATTCTGTTGTATAAGCACAGAGTCCGTTTGCCATGTGGCGCACTTCCAGTGTGATAAAGAAGACTACCAAATCCTAAACTGATAGAAATGTTTTCTGTATATACATGCGGTGTATTTCTGTGCCCACGTTCAGTAGCACAGTTAGACCTGAAGTGGGAAAGCCTCATGAGGGTGAGGGTGCGAAATCCCAAGCCTTCATTTTCAGGAGAGGTTTTGCACTGGCAGCCAATTTTCTTCAAGTGGAAGAACTCATCTCTGTATGTTTCCTTGTTTGTGGGCGTGTCTGCACACAGATACACAACGTATACCACCGGGGCCAAACAGGCAGACGCCCCAGGAAGCTAATAAATTGGCTCTGCATCAAACCCACACGCTTTCACTATTGATTCTGTATTCATGTAGAAGAAGGTTGACTTCTTTTTGGCGGAAAGGGAGAGAAGGTGGTTCCTCAGAGGCCTTGATCTCCTGTCTCTTCCTGTTTTCTCAGTTCGCCCCAGTCCCATATTCTACTGGGCAAAACATTCAGCCCGCGGTTAATGGCATTCGTTTCTAGGTACACAGTGTCACGTTCTACTGATACTTGGTGATTTAGCCGTTTCTTATTCATCTGTTTAAAAAAACCATCAAAGAGTTCCCCCAACTTTATAGAATGGGACCTGGCAAGCATGATCCTTCTGTGTTTACGTTTTAGGGATTTTCCATCCCTTTTTTGGATTTTGATCCTAAATGATCTGGCACTTCGACCAATTCATGAACCCACCGAGCTGTACAACCTGCCCCGCCAAAAGTGAGGTGAAAGCAACACTCGAATTTCCATCGTAAATAGCTTCCTCACGCCAGCACCATCTATCTTCATCCCCTTTCTCATCTTTCCTTCTTCTGGAGCCTCCTGACCCCTTCTGATGGCTCATGCTGACTCCCATTCTCTGCCAAACGCTCCTATCAGCATTTTGTGTAAACTGGAGTGGGTGAGGAGGCATTTTCTCCTCAAATACTATCCCTGTTCAGATACTCTAAAAAGCTTTGTTTCTTTTCAGCTATACCGTAAAAATCTAAAGACAAGGGAGGAAAGGAGTTTTTGAGTGGTACAGAATACCTCACTGTAGGCACATCACCTACAGAGGTCCTTAAGGGACTTAGCTTTTGTTTTGTTTTGTTTTTTAATATTTATTTTTGTGTGAGAGAGAGTGCAAGTGGGGGAGGGTCAGAAAGAGAGGAGGACAGAGGATCTGAAGCAGGCTCTGTGCTGACAGCAGTGAGCCCAACGTGGGGCTCGAACTTACGGCAAGATCGTGACCTGAGCCGAAGTTGGACACTAAACCGACTGAGGCACCAAGCTGCCTCAGGTTATTTTTTTTAAGTCAGAATATTTAATGTTATGAGTTGCAAGTTTTAGAGAGTATTGAGTTCAGTGACAAAGGCATCATTCAGATTAACGTGGCTAACTTCATTTCCAAGCATAAATAGATAGGTGCTAGTGTTCATGTTGGATTATAAGTGTCTATGAATGAATGTATACACAACTACACGTCCATGTGTGTGTGCGCATACTGCGTCACACCCACACCGTGAAGTCTATGTAAACTAAAGGGATAATAACATTTGGATATATTGCATGTTGATCGCTTTCCCTGAGATATGCAAACACATACACACAAACATACCTACACGTTCGTAATTAGAAATCATTGCAGAATAAACACTTTTGATTCTTTTTCAGCAACTGTGGTAGGCTTACAAAATCCTTTGATTCTGAAGTATGGACTCAAAGGAAGTTGCAAAACAGTACAGAGTGCTTTTCACTCTTCACCCACTTTTCTCCGAGAGTGGCATCTTACACAGCTGTCGTATAATTTTAAAACCAGGAAATGACATGTTTCTCCTAATTAGACCATAGACTTTTCACCATTTTAACATATGCATGTATTTCCGGAAATATATACTTTTGTGTAATTTTATCATGGGTATGGATTTCTGTAACTATCACCAGGATCAAGATACAGAACAGTCCCATCACCACAGAGCAACTCCAGCATGGCATGTCTTGGTATTTGTGTCTACAAGCCCACCCCACACACTCTACCTGTTCCCTGACAACCACTAATATGTTGTCCGTCTATATATTTTCTCATATCCAGGATGTCCTGTAAATGGAACGGTATAGCATGAACATCTTAAGACTGAGAATTTACATCTTGAGGTCCATTCAGATTGTTAGATGTATTCAGGACTTCATTCCTGTTTATTGGTGATTGGTATTCCATGGTATGCGTGTATTAGAGTTTTCTCATAAACTCGTCAAAAGAAGACTATCGGGGCTGTTGATAGAATTTTTCTATTATATGTAAAGCTGCTATGATCATTTATGTACAAGTATGTATGTGTGTATTGTGTAAATGTAGGTTTTCATTTCTCTGTGATAAATCCCCAAGGATATGATTGCTCATTCATATAGTAAATGGATGTTTAGATTTTTACGCAACTGCCGTACCCTGTTTTTGAGTGACTGCCATTTTTGCATCCCCACCAGCAATGTCACAAAGCTCCAGTGTTTTTGCATCTTCACCTCCATTTAATATCATCGCTATTTTTTTTTAAAGTTTATTTATTTTGAGACAGAAAGTGCCTGCACGTGCATGCATGCAAGCAGAGGAGGGGCAGAGAGAGAGGGAGAGAGAAAATCCCAAGCAGGCTCCACACTGTTAGTGCAGAGCCTAACACAGGGCTCGATCTCAAGAATTATGAGATCATGATTTGAGCCAAAATCAAGAGTCAGACACTCAACTGCCTGCGCCACCCAGGCACCCCTTTATCACTATTTTTATTTTATCTTTTCTAATAGATGGGTAATGATATATCACTGTAGCTATATTTGCATTTCTCTGATGGCATTGAAGATCTTTTCATGTAATTATTTTGTATTCCTATCGTGTTTATATTTTTTGTTTCCTTTCTAATAGAATACCTCTTCTTTTGTTGAGTTTGAAGAATTCTTATATATTCTAGTCAAATATGTAGTTTGCATATATTTTACCTAGGCCATGGCTTGATTTTAATCTACTTCACATAGGGTCTTTTAAAGCACACAAGTTTTTCATTTTGATGAAGTCTCATTTGTTAATTTTTTTTCCTTTTTATCGGTTATGCTTTTCCTATCGTGTCTAAGAACTCTTCACATAGCCATGGGATTCAAAGGATTCTTCTCTATTTTCTTTTAAAATGTTTGTAGTTTTGCATTTTAATATTTAAATACAAAAAATTATTCGGAATCACATTCTCTTTCTCTTCCATTCAACTGTATGTCTCTTCTGATGCCAATACCACACTGTCTTGATTACTATAGTTATATGGTAAGTTTGAATATGAGGTAGAGTGATTTCCCCCGTTTAGTCTTCTTTATAAAACTTGTTTTGGCTCTTCTAGTTCCTTTAAGTTTCCATATGAATTTTAGAATAAGCTCACTTGTGTGTGTAAGAAATCTTGCAGGGATCTTGATAGGCCTTGTGTTAAAGTTATACACCAGTGTTGGAGAAGATTGACATGTTTACTGTATTGAGTCTTCCATTTACACATTATGTGTCTCCATTTATTTTGATCTTCTTTGATTTTTTTCATCAGTGTTTTGTGATTTACAGCATATAGTTCCTTTATGTGTTAGATTTATGAGTAGGTATTTTGATTTTTTGGAGCAATTATAAATGACTTTGTGTATTTAATTTTGTTTCCCACATGTCTATTGCTACGATATTAGGAGTGTGTGTGTGTGTGTGTGTGTGTGTGTGTGTGTGTGTGTAAAGCCTTTATCCTGCACCTTGTGAACTCCTATATTCTGGTAGTATTTTTTGTTGTTGGTTTGTTTATTCCTTGCAATTTTCTACACTGACATTCAATCATGTTGTCGGCAATCAAGGCCAAGGGACATTTGTGTTTTTTCCTTTTCCTGTTTATATGTCTTTTATTTCCTTTTCTTACCGTACTTTGCTGGCTACAAGTTTCAGTATTATTTTGAGTAGTACAAGGCATCATTTTTTTTTCTCGATTTTAGGGGAAAACATCGTCTTTCATCATTAAGGATGATGTTAGCTGCATTTGTTTTATAGATGCTCTTCACCAGATTGAGGAAGTTCCCTTCTCCTAATTTCCTGGAAGTTTTTGCATATATATATTTTTTATCATAAATGGTTTTTGTTGAATTTTTCAAGTGATTTCTATCAATTCCTATGATCAGTAGCCACATGCCAGATACCAGAGGATGTGTTCGTTTGCTCCATCATTGAACCCACATCTAGTACAGCAGCTGCCCTGGGAGTCAACATGTCGTGAAGTGGACACTAGTCCACTGTCATTCTCCAAGATCGATCTCTTTTCTTCACAGACAAGATAGGTGATTTGAATGGGAATGTGATGGGAATCACCACCCCTACAACTTACACGTCCCTGTTGGTGACAATAATGTCTATCATCCTTCTAAGAATGTGGTATTGCTTTTGGTTTACTATTTTCCTGGGTAAAGGTGACGTGATCCAACTTTATGTTCTGTGTATCATTATCCCATAACCTTTATATATATTTCTATGCATGTTTCCCAGATATCTGTATCAATTAAAAAACTCAAATAGTTTTTTGGGATATAGTGCATTTCATCAGGGGTCAAACTTTGGGTCTCACTTTTAGGAGCCTGCTGAGATTTTAGTCTAGGGAAATGGGATAGTCAAAGTTACTGATGAAAAATGCACATCCCAGAAATAAACATGTTTTCAAATTTTGATTTATAATAATAATGGCAGTATAGATTGGTAGCTGAAATAATGGCATTTTCAATAAGTGGTAAGTGAGATAATTGGTTAGCCATAAGGGAAAAACAAAGAAATGATGGGGAAGTGGAGAGATTGGATTCCTGCCTTACATGTAAACAATGATTCTTTCCAAGCTGGTTACAGATCTAAGAGTGAAAAGCAAAAATGGAAACTTTGAGAAAGTGACATAGATTATTGTTCTACTTTAAGAATAGGGGAGAATTTCTTAAGTCACAAAAAGTGAAGACAAAAAAGAAATGGATTGATAAATCTGACTAAATTAAAATAATCATTTGTTTCTAAAAAATTAAGAATGGGAAAAGCAAGCTATGACGTAGGAAAAGAGAGTTGCAATGTTTATAATCGGTAAAAGATTAATATTTAGATTGTATAAAGAACACCCACCTTTGAATCACTATGAAAAACTCAAGCAACTAAATGGGGAAAGGGGGAAATTCATTAAAATGCAGAAATACAGGGGCGCCTGGGTGGCGCAGTCGGTTAAGCGTCCGACTTCAGCCAGGTCACGATCTCGCGGTCCATGAGTTCGAGCCCCGCGTCAGGCTCTGGGCTGATGGCTCGGAGCCTGGAGCCTGTTTCCGATTCTGTGTCTCCCTCTCTCTCTGCCCCTCCCCCGTTCATGCTCTGTCTCTCTCTGTCCCAAAAATAAATAAAAAACGTTGAAAAAAAAAATTTAAAAAAAAATGCAGAAATACATATAATAGGAAAAATTCAAGGTCCATAACCTTACCTCTCATTACTAATCAGAAAAACACGAATTTCAGTGAGAAGTTATAATTTTGAGCACATGCATGCACACACATTCACACACACGCATTGGCAAAAAAATATCAAGTAGGCAAGGATGTGAAACGAAGGAAATGGTATCTGCTGCTAGTGGTAGTCACCGTTGAGTACAAGCTTTTTGAAAAACTGGTCATGCCAATTAAAGATAAAACTTTGTGTACATTATAGACCTACAATTCCACTCGCATATATATACACGTTAAAGCATAAGACCAGATTACTGCATATGTGATACAGGAGTTGGGTATAAAAGCTGCAGCAGCGTTTATAATACAAAACAGACTGGCAGCATCCCCGAAATAGTCAACAACCCAAAGGCACATCATCAGTACAGTATGTAAATGAATTACTTTAAAATCACGCAGTGGATTAGCATTCACAGTGAAAATAATGATCAAACACTAAATGTGTCAACATGGATAACCTCAAAGAGCCTGCTATAGAATGAAATAAGTCACACAAAATATGTGTAGAATAATCTCATTCATTAAAAGAAAAAATAAAAATAGAGGCAAATGGGGCACCTGGGTGGCTCAGTTAGTTCAGTGTCTGACTCTTGATTTCTGCTCAAGTCATGATCTCATGGTTCGTGAGGTCTAGCTTCACATTGGGCTTTGAGCTGACACTATGGAGCCTGCTTGGGATTCTCTTTCTCCCTCTTTCTCTGCCCCTCCCCCACTCATGCTCTGTCTCTCTCTCTCTCTCTCACCTTCTCTCTCTCAAAATAAACAAACATTAAAAAAGTAGAAGAAAATAATACATTTTTAAGGAACATATAATAATGTATTTAATATTTTTTTAAGGAAAATTAATAACATGACAGGCAAGGAAATGATTAACCAAATATTCAAGATGTGTAGATATCTATCAACTACCTCTTGGAAAGTTATTAAATTTGATTACAGAGGGCCATTATGGGCATCTTTACTACTGGCAAAATTCTATTTTTTTAACTTAATAAGGATTATGCAGGTGTTTATTATTTTTACTGAAACTGTACTTATAATTAATACAATATATATTACATGTGCTTTATTTCCCAATAAAATAAAACAAAATAGAAAAAAAAACTGGTACTGCTTCCTTTTATTTTACTTTAATTAGTTACTCTAGTCTTTTCTCTCTGACATGGGTAGCGCGCGTGCACACACACACACACACATGCCTCCCCTTGTGCTTTTTGCTTCATGATCTTTACAGCTTAACCCTGTGTCTGATAACCTTGTAAACTGAATAAAGAGTAATATGTTTCTTCCTCTAAACAGTTTTTTTTTCAGTATGGCTGCATTTTAATCCTGTTTCTTGCGCTCTAAATATGATTAATACATCTGAATTTTGTCAGAACTTCCTGTGGGGTCAGGGAGGAAGAGACAACCTAAAGTTTTAAAGCCACTTTTTATTTTTAAAAAGCTTCTGGGAATTTTATAAAATCTGGAATTTGTTATAATTAGAGAAAAGTTTTTACTGTCCTCCTTAGAAAGATCAAGTAGTCAGCCATAGAGGAAGAAATTTAACTGCTCTGTATGTCAGTAGAGCAAAGTGAATACGTACCTCATTCATTTGGGAAGTGAATAAATCTAATTTATTTTTAACATTTCTTTCATAAAGGCATAAATTCAGAGAGACATGTAACTTAAAGATATAATTTAATAAAACCTTATTTTATTAATAAGTTTCCTTAAGAAAGAATTGTAAATTTCTAAAGATGGACACTAAAAATAACAACTCTATTAAATGAAGATATAGGAAGAAATGTTAAATATATGTAACAATATATTACATAAAAAGTTTAAAGTCTAATTAATAAATTAGAATAATTAAGCAGTGGTTTTTATACAAAATCAGATTTTTAAAGTTATTAGTAACAGCCTTGTCTTATGCTGGGATAAGATCTGCTGGGTGTTTTTATTTATATAAGTCATTTTTATGCCTCCATCTGCTTAGATAAGCTATTTTTCATATCATTGTAACTGATATGAACCATATAATCAAATACTGAAAATATACAGGCATTTATCAGGAGAAAAATATGTCCTGTTCTTTTAGGAGTTAGATTTATTTTTCTAATCATGAATTAACATCTTGCCTTGTAATTCATTGAATTTTATTATAACTCCCCCTGGCTTTGCCCCCCAACAATCCTAAATCTCTCACTCAGACTTAAATTGTACTCGGCCCCAGGTGAACATGTCCTCGCATATTGCCAAAGTTAATATCTGTCCAATTGGTCGTGTACTTGTTGACCATAGAAAAATGCTTATATATGCGATTTCAAGGATGATAGGAATAACAACTGTGATATTTGTTTAGAGTACTTTGTAGTTCACAATGTGATATAAAGTATATTATTATATCCCATCCTTAGACAAATAAATGACCCATGCTATTATTTTACAGATTAAGGAAGCAGGCTCAGAAAGCTTAAAAAATAAGCCAGAGTTCCACAGCTCGTTAGTATGGGTGATGGTTCTTCATGATGTGGTCACATTTGTGTTTATCTTGTAAGCCAAGGCACTATCTGCCCTTGGGCTGTGGACTATCATTTTAAGAACACTTTTGTGTATGGAATAACCCTGTAGGATTGAGAGAGAGTCTTTAGAGCAAAGGCCAATTTGCTCACAGATCATTAACAAAAATTGGGTTCCCTTAGTTTGTTATTTCTTAGCTGTGACAGAAACCTGTATTGCCTCATCCATGTGGGCTCTTTCACTTTGGCCGCTTGGAAATTGGGGATGAGAGGAACCTACATGAAAATGAAACCATGAATAATAGAATCCTTTGCCTCTGATCTAGGAGTCTCGTGTTTTCTACCAACATCCATACAACTAGCTAGTCTGTAAGTATGGTAAAATCTTACACCTGTCACAGTTCTTGAAAAGAAATTGTAAAGCAGAGGAGCCAAACATTTCTTTAGTTTCATGGTTCGGTACACATTTTCTATACCACAATGAGTCCCAAGACCCCAAATTAATATACTCAGATATATTAGAATTTTTTTGGAGGGTGAAATATAGAAAGATGCATGTTATCACTTCCAAACTGGGCTAAGTATCTCATGGACAACCATTTTTATTTGGTATACGTTTGTGTGAATAGGTTATCTCTGGAAGGATGTAAACAGACGATGGCAGTGGTAGCACTGGGCAAAGGAAACTACAGGACTTCAAGATGTGAGGGGAGTTTTCTTGTTAACCATACTTATGAATTAACTGAATGCTGTTCTTCGTGGAAGACTATTATAACAGTCAATAAAATCAAGCTCTCCAGGTTCATATTGTCAGCTAATTGTAATACATTGATCAGGTTTACTCAAAATTAATTTATATATGCTTCAACTTCCTTGTTTGTAAAATTGTGCTATTGTAATAACTACCCTATAGGTTGTGAAGATTATTTAAGAGTTATTACATAAACTGTTTTAACATTGTGACTTAGAATAAAAGTTCAATTAAGTATCAGCAATAATGATTCAAACTAATTTTTAAATGGTTTTCATATGTTAATACTCTTCTAAATTCATTTTAAATAACAGTATTTCATTACGTGAATCCAAGTTACAAACGAAAGCGACAATACTGATAAATAAACAAACATGTGCATATTGTCTTTCCTTCACACTCAGATGCAAATGACTGATGGCAGAACATACACTTTGAATAGGGTTTGAGAGAGGAGAAGTAAGAGAACACTGGATACATTACAAAGGGCTAATGATGTCATAGATAAAGAAATTACACAAGGAAATCCCAGCATTGAAAACACAACCTTCTCATTTGACAAAATTGTCCCTTAGGTGAGCGCCCGTTCAATAACTGGTTACTAATTAATCGCTTTCCCTTTGGCCCCTTGGAAATTGGGGCCATTCATTCATTCATTCATTCCTTCCTTCATTCAGCAGCTACTTATTCAGCAGCTTCAACCTACCTACCAAGCTAGTGACGAAAACAAATGGTAATCAAATCATATACTGTTTGTGATAAGTATTATCATAATCATTTAACAAATGTGAAGACTGAGGCTTAAAAATGTTATCTAACTTGCTGAAAGCCACTCAGCTCAGTTTTCTTATGTGTCAAGTGTTGACTTTAAATGCTACCAAATTTCTGAAGTATACGTGAGGTAATGACAGAAAATCACTGACCCTGGTGCTCATCCACTGATCTCAGACATACCATCCGTCTTGCACAATCTCTGATATGTCAGGAATGAACTCTAGTACTGCCTTTTTAGCTGTAAAAATAACCACTTTTGTAGATAATTACCTTACTCCTACAACATATTCGTTAATATAATCTTCCATTCCCTTAAGTGATGGGGCATCTCTGAAATTTCCATTCTAGAAGCTCAGCTTGGGCCATGCCCTGGGATCTAAAAGACAAACAAATGGAAGAATTCTTCCTTTGTTGCATAACCACTAGTTGACTATGCAGGTTGAGTCTTAAGACATGTATCAGAAACTTAGGTAACTATGATTATAGCAGTTCTGTGGACATGGGCAAGGTCACTGATGTTTTGAATCAGTCCTGGTCTTCGTGGGAAGTCCCATTTTTGATTATATGTATCTTTCTCAACTGTGGGGTACATGTTAACAAGGTGTACTTACCAGGTATGCGCTACAGTTGAGAAAGATCCATGGTTTGTCAAAACCTAATTCAAATTAAAAATGAGAGGCAAGGCTATTGAAAGATGACAAGTCAATTCTGCGAAGACATTTCTTACTAAAGGGGGAGATCTTAGAATTTCTCAAATGTCATCCTTTTTAGGTGATCCACCACAACTCAATATGCCTAAAAATCACTGTATGTGTTTATGGTAGGCAGAATTCTGATGGCCTCTCAAGATTCACGGTCTCTGGTGTATATACACCTTCTCTCAGTCAATTAAACTCCAATCTGGATGCTACTGTGAAGGGGCTTTTCAGCCATAACTAAGGTCCCAAATTAGTTGACTTCAAAAAAGGGAGGATGACCTGAGACTGACCCCATCATGTGAGCTGCTGAAAGAACCTGGTCTTTTCCCAGTGAGAGAGATTTTCCCAGTGAGAGGGATTCCCTGTGCAGGAGCTTCTCTGTTGCTAGTTTTGAAAAGGAAGGGCTCACATGACCTCTAGGAGATAAAAAGCTCTCCATCTGACAGCCAGCAAGGCACTGGGGACCTGGGTCTAACAACCCCCCAAAACTAAATTGGGTCATTAGGCTGCACGTGGCCTTCAAGCTTCAGATGAGAGCATGGCAGAATGACACCTTCATTTTCAGCCTCTGTGAGAGCCTGAGAAGGAACCCCAGTCACCCTGTGCCCATACTTGTCACCTGCAGAGCTGTGAGCTTATAAGTAAGTGTCGTGTCAAGCTACTCAATTTGTCATCATTTCTTATACAGCAGGGAAAACGAATGTGCAGCTTGGCTGTGATTTAATGCAGTTTTATTGTATCATTTGCTTTCTTAAAAAAATAAACTTATGTATTTATTTTGAAATGGAAAGAGCATGAGCAGAGGAGGGGCAGAGAGAGAGAGAGAGGGAGAATCCCAAGCAGGCTCTACACTCAGTGAGTAGGCCAAATGCAGGGCTTGATCTCAATAACTGTGAGATCATGACCTGAGCCGAAATCGGGAGTCAGATGCTCAACTGACTGACCCACTCAGGTGCCCCTGTATCATTTGCTTTTTAGAATTCTTTCTAATTTTTCCTCTTCTACCTGGATAACTGTATTAATAGCCAAAACTCCAATTGGTATGTCATAAAGATGGAGGAGATCTCAAAGAGGTTGGATATCAACCTACAAATAAATTAATGTCTCTTGTCAACATTTGGTAGAATTTCTCCTGAATCTTTGTCTAGGTGTATACATCACCATAACATTGAACATATATTTGCCTAATTGCAGCAGAATAAAGGTCTTTTTCTCCTCGTCTGTTAGGAGCTCAGAAGCTTTGCTTGGTTTTCTTTGGCACTTTTTACCATGTGGAAGACTTAAGGGTCTAAAAACAGCTATACCAAGGCTGAGGTATTTGTATCTTTTAACCCATGTACCACTTCAAGGCAAGTCTTCTTTAAACTTTCCATGACAATCTTTCATTTATTTCTCAGTTTCCAAGACATTTCATTTCTGTGGTATTTCCTTAGTGTGGCTAAACCACACTTCAAATTCTCCCTACCTTGGCAATAGCTCTGCTTCTTGGCAAATACTCAGTTGTTTAAAGTCGACACTGGGTTGTATACACTGCATTATAGTCTACCCTGAAACATCATGGTCTGAAGCTGTTTCAAAGTCCCAAAGGCTTGCCTTTGCTCTCCTGGAGCAGTCTAATGTCACTTAGATCCTCTGAGATGAATAATGAAAGCTTGTATGCTTTGGGAGTCAGAATTCTCTCCCTCCCCTCACTCTGTCTTTCACTCACCCTTCCTTTCCTTCTCTCTCTCCCTCTCTCTTCCTGTCTACCTCTTGCCTTCCTTTCTCTCTCCTCCTCTCTTCAGCCTCCCTCCTTTATGCTTAACCTTTCATCTTTCTGTCTCTTTCTTCAGCTGGGTGACCATATAGAGACCCTCAGAGTATACATTATCAGTTTATTTTTCAAGAGTTACAATTAATACTTCCAAGTTTCAGAGTCTAAATGGGGCTTGGTGAAAATTAGTTGAACTAGCTTGCTCTGTGGGATGACCTTGCAAATAATCAGTTCACTTCCCCCACCCTCCACTTTTGGGTAGGAAAAAAAAAAACGAATAAATAAACGAAAACGCCCTTACTCCTGTGGATGGAGAAGAGAATGAGTGCTACAGAAAATTCATTTTTTGGTCTCTTCGTTGTTGCAACAGATACAGTATTTCATCTCATCTGAAGTGCCATCATTTGCAAATGTGTGTTTTTAAAAATAGAAAAAATGGATACATATTAAAATTAGACACTTATCAAAGTTGATCTACAAATTTAGACCCTGAGACACTGAATTATTAATGAGAACTCTTTGGAAATATATTATACGCTGTTATAAAGCCCTGAGATCTTATCTCCCATTCCATATGTGGTTCGAATCCTTTTGTTGTTGTAAAACTTCTGAGTATGACAAAAGTGAAATGTCACATTAGAACAACTCAGTGAAGAAAAAAATCTGGCCAGTCAGTCCTTCTCTCATCACAACATCCTAATTCCTATGGTTTTGAATAAAATGGAAAAGAACTAATTGCTCTACATTTCTTGCCATCCATTCCCCTGTATAAATGTTCTTCTCTTCTTTCTCAAAATGTGCTGATCTTCATTTACGTGTCCATACAGTTTTGGTCAAAGTGACTCTATCCGTACAGGTTTGGAGTATTTTATCTGGGTCAAGGCAATTAGCAAATTCAATACTCTGGAGTATTTAATGTCAGGGTAGACGTATGCCTTAAGCCACTGCAATCAAAGTGAATGTCTAGACTTTTGATGGAAATGATAGCTCTGTTGTGGGGATGATATTTAGAAATGACTGGTGCCATTTTTGCTATATTATAGAAAGTCAGTAATAGTTAAATTAACAGGCAGAAAAAGGTAGCAGTGAGAAGATCTTAGAGACATGGAGTTTGATGTCATTATGAATCCCTGAAATGAATCTTGTCTACAGACAAGCCAGATATAACAGAGTTTGGATTAGGCTTTGTTATTGCAGTCTGTAGTAGTAGTCTAACTGAGCTGAAAACTGTCCATTTTCAATAGAATTTTGATCCATGAATAAATCATGTGGTATATGATCTTAGCAATATTTTTTTTCTTTTTATTTTGTAGTTAACATAGTGTTATGTTAGTTTCAGGTGTACAGAACAGCTCCATATTACTCCGTGTTCATCCAGATAAATGTACTCTTTTATTTCCCTTTTTAAAAAGATTTTTAATGAGGTATGACATATTTTTAAAAACTTTTTATTGAAATTCCAGGTAGTTAAAATACAGAGTAATATTAGTTTCAGGTGTACAACAGTTCAACACTTACCTAAAACACCCGGTGCTCATCACAGCACCTGCACTCCTTAATTGCCATCACCTGCTTAACCCATCCCCCCAACCCACTTCCCCTCTGGTAACCATGAGTTTGTTCTCTATAGTTGAGAGTCTGTTTCTTGGTTTGCCTGGGCTGTTTCCATAATTTGGTTATTATAAATAATGCTGCTATACACATTGGGGTGCACATATCCCTTTGAATGAGTGTCCTTGTAAGTTTTTAAAGTTGATTTATTTTGAGAGAGAGAGCGAGAGAGAGAGAGAGCGAGCACGAGTGGGGTAGGGGCAGAGAGAGAAGGAGAGAGAATCCCAAGTAGTCTCTGCTGTATTAGCACAGAGCCTGACGCCGGGCTCAAACCCATGGACTGTGAGATTATCACCTGAGCTGAAACCAAATCAGACATTTAACCGACTGAGCTACCCAGTATTCTTATATTCTTAGGGTACATACCTGGTAGTGCAATTGCTGGATTATAGAGTAATTCTATTTTTAACATTTTAAGGAACTTCATACTGTTTTCCAGACTGGTGTCACCAGTTTACATTCTCACCAACAGGGCAAGAGTGCGCTGCATCCTGCCAACACCTGTTATTTCTGGGGTTGTTGATTTTAGCCACTTTGAAAGATGTAAGGTGATATCTCACTGTAGGTTTGATTTGTATTTCCGTTGTGATGTTGAGCACCTTTTCACGTGTCTAGTGGCCGTCTGTATGTCTGTCTTTTTCGGAAAACTGTTCATGAAATCTGCCATTTTTAAAAAAATATTTTTTTTTCGGAAAACTGTTCATGAAATCTGCCATTTTTTAAAAAATATTTTTTTAATGTTTACTTATTTTTGAGAGAGAGAGAGAGAGAGAGAGAGAGAGAGAGAGACAGAGTGCAAGTGGAGGAGGGGCAGAGAGAGAGGGAGACACAGAATTGGAAGCAGGCTCCAGGCTCTGAGCTGTAAGCACAGAGCCTGACGTGAGGCTCAGACTCATGGACCGTGAGATCATGACCTGAGCCAAAGTCAGACACTTATCCAACTGAGCCACCCAGGCACCCCTGCCATTTTTTAATTGGATTCTTCATTTTGGGGGTGTTGAGTTTTTAAGTTATAACTTATGTAACTTACAAGTTTTATAAGTTATTAGTATATTGTGGATACTAACCCTTTATCCAGTATATCATTTGCAAATGTCTTCTCCCATTTTGTAGGTTGCCTTTTAGTTTTGTTGTTTCCTTCACAGTGCAGAAGCTTTTTATTTTGATGAAGTCCCAATAGTTTATTTTTTATGTTGTTTCACTTGCCTCAGGAGACATAACTAGAAAGAAGTTGCTATGTCCAATTTCAGGTTACTGCCAGTGTTCTCTTCTAGAATTTTAATGGTTTCATGTCTCACATTGAGGTCTTGCATCCATTTTGAATTTATTTTTGTGTATGATGTTAAAAAGGGGTCCAGTTTCATTCTTTTGCATGTTGCTATCCAGTTTTCCTAACACCATTTGTTGAAGAGACAGTATTTTCCCCATTGGATGTTCTTTCCTGCTTTGTGGAAGGTTAATGGACCATACTGTTGTGAGTTACTTTCGGAGTTTTCTTTTCTGTTCCATTGACCTATGTTTCTATTTTTTGTGCCAATACCATACTGTTTTGATCACTACAACTTTATAATTTAACTTGAAGTCTGGCATTGTGATGCCTCCAGCTTTGCTTTTCTTTTTCAATGTTGCATGGGTTATTATGGGTCTTTTGTGGTTCCATACAAATTTTAGGATGGTTTGTTCTAGTTATGTGAAAAATGCTATTGATATTTTGATAGGCATTGTCTTGAGTAGTATAGATATTTTAACAATATTTGTTCTTTCAATCCATGAGCACTGAATGTCTTCCCATTTCTTTGTGACCTCTTCTTTCTTTCATCAGTGTTATAGTTTTCAGAGTACAGGTCTTTGAACTCTGGTTAGGTTTTTTCCTAGCTAACTTACAGTCTTTGGTTCAATTGTAAATGGGATAGATTCCTTAATTTCTGTTTCTGCTGCTCATTATTGGTGTTTTGAAATGCAACAGTTTTCTGTACACTGATTTTGTATCCTGTGACTTTACTGAATTCATTTATCAGTTCTAGCAATTTTTTTGGTGGAGTCTTTCAGGTTGTTTATATAGAGTATCATGTCATCTTCAGATAGTGAAAGTTTGACTTCTGCCTTGATGATTTGGATGCTTTTATTTCATTTGTTGTCTGATTGCTGAGGCTAGGACCTCCATGACTATGTTAAATAATGGTGGTGGGAGTGGATATGCTTATCTTGTTCCTGACCATAAACTGAAAGCTCTCAGTTTTTCCCCAGTGAGGATATTAGCTGTGAGTTTTTCATAGGTGGGCCTTTATTATGGTGAGTTATGTTCCCTCTAACCTTACTTTGTTCAGGGTTTTTATCATGAATGGTTGTTGTACTTTGCCAAATGCATTTTCTATGTCTATTGAAATGATCATATGATTCTTGTCCTTTCTTTAATTAATGTGATGTATCACATTGTTTGATTTGAGAATATTGAACAATTGAACTACCCTGGAAATGTAGGAATAAATCCCACTTGATTGTGGTGAATGAGATTTTAATGTATTATTGAATTCGGTTTGCTTGTATTTTGTTAAGAATTTTCGCATCCACGCTCATTAGGGGTAATTGCCCTCTAGTTCTCTCTTTTAGTGGAGCCTTTACCTGGATTTGGTATCAGAATTATGCTGGCCTCATACAATGAGTTTGCAAGTGTTCCTTCCTCTTCCGTTTTTCTGAAGAGTTAGAGATAAATAGGTATTTACTTCAAATGCTGGGTAGAGTTCCCCTGTGAAGTCATCTGGCCCTGGACTTTTGTTTGGTGGGATTTTTTTGATTACTGATTCAATTTTTTGCTGGTTTTCAGCCTGTTCACGTTTTCTACTCCTTCCTATTTCAGTTTTCATAGGTTATGTTTGTTGGGATTTATCAATTTCTTCCAGTTTGTCCGATTTGTTGCCATATAATTTTCCGTAATATTATTACAATTGTTTGCATTTCTGTGGTATTGGTTGTTATTTCTCCTCTCTCATTTGTGATTTTACTTACTTGGGTCTTGTCTCTTTTCTTTTTATAAGTCTGGCTAGAGGTTTATTAATTTTATTAATTTTTTCGAAGAACCAGCTCCTGGTTTTATTGATCTGTTCCATTTTTTTTTTTTTTTTTTTAGTTTGTATATCATTTATTTCAAATCTTATCTTTATTGTTTCCTCTCTTTTGCTGCCTTTCAGCTTCATTTGTTATTCTTTTTCTAGATCTTATAGGTGTAGGTTAGGGTGTTTGTTTGAGATTTTTCTTGCTTCTTAAGGTAGGCTTATGTATTGCTATATACTTCCCTCTTATGACCACTTTCGCTGCATCCTAAAGGTTTAGGACCATCGTGTTTTCATTCTCTTCTGTTGTTTTTTTTTTTTTTTTTTTTTTTTTTTTTTTTTTATCTCTTCTTTGATTACCTGGTGGTTGACCCATTCATTGTTTAGTAGCCATTATTTAGCCGCCATGTATTTGTGGTCTTTGCAAATCGTTTCTTGTGGTTGACTTCTCATTTCCTAGCATTGTGGTCACAAAAGTTGTATGGTATGATTTCAGTCTTTTTGTATTTGTTGAGACCTGATTTCTGACCTACTATGTGATCTGTTCTGGAGAATGTCTCATGTGCACTTGAAAAGAATGTGTATTCTGCTGCTTTTGTATGAGATGTTCTGAATATTTCAGGTAAATCCATATGGTCCCCTGTGTCATTCAGAGTCATTGTTTCCTTGTTTATTATCTCCTTTGATGTTAAGTGGAGTGTTAAAGTCCCCTACTATTATTGTATTATTATTAATGAGTTCCTTTATGTTTGTTATTAATTGTATTATAAATTCTAGTGCTTTCATGTTGAGTGCATAAATATTTACAATTGTTATATCTTCTTATTGGATTGTCCCCTTTATTATGCTATAGTGTCCTTCTTTGTCTCTTGTTACAGTCTTTGTTTTAAAGACTAGTTTTTCAGAGGTGACTATTGCTATTCCAGCTTTCATTCGATGTCCGTTTGTATGGCAAATGTTCCTCCACACCCTCACTTTCTTTTTTTTTTTTTTTTTTTTTTTTTTTTTTTTTTACTTTTTTTTTTTTTTTTTTTGGGACAGAGAGAGACAGAGCATGAACGGGGGAGGGGCAGAGAGAGAGGGAGACACAGAATCGGAAACAGGCTCCAGGCTCCGAGCCATCAGCCCAGAGCCTGACGCGGGGCTCGAACTCACGGACCGCGAGATCGTGACCTGGCTGAAGTCGGACGCTTAACCGACTGCGCCACCCAGGCGCCCCCACACCCTCACTTTCAATCTGCAGAAGTCTTTAGGTCTAAAATGAGTCTCTTGTAGGCAGCATATAGGTGGGTTTTGTTTTTTTAATCCATTCTTTTGATTGTTTAGTCCATTTACATTCAAAGTAATTATTGATAGATATGTACTTACTGCCATTTTATTATTTGTTTTGTTATTGTTTCTGGAAATTCCCTCTGAGGGTTTCTTGTCTTTGTCACTTTTGGTCTTTCCTTTCCACTCAAAGAGTCCCTGTTAATTATTCTTGCAGGCTATTTTAGTGATCATGATCTCCTTAGTTTTTATTTGTCTGGGAAACTCTTTATCTCTCCTTCTATTCTGAATGATAGACTTGCTGGGTAGAGTATTCTTTGCTGCAGACTTTTCATGTTCAGCACGTTGAATATATCATGACACTCCCTTCAGTCCTGCCAGTTCTCTTTTGAGAAATCTCTGGGTAACTGTATGGGTCTTCCTTTGCAAGTTAAAGACTTCTTTTGTCTTCCTGCTTTTAAGTTTTTTTTTTCTTTATTACTATATATTGCAGATTTAATTACAGTATGTTTTGGTGTTGGCCTGCTTTTGTCGATTTTGGTAGGGGTCCTCTGTTCCTCCTGCACTGATGTCTATTTCCTTCCCCAGATTAGGGAAGTTTGCAGCTTTAATATCCTCAACTGTATTTCTGCCCCCTCTTTCCCTCTTATGGGACTTCTATAATACAATTGTTATTATGTTTGATAGACTCACTGAGTTCTCTCAGTCTGTTCTTATGTTGCATAATTCTTCTTTCTTTTATTTAGCCTCATTATTTTCCATTATTTTATCTTCTAGGTCAGTAATTCATTCTTTTGCCATTTATCGCCTTAAGCCTGTTTCCAATGTCTTTTATTGCATTCTTAATCTTTGATTGATTATTTTTTCAGTCTTTAATCTCTGTGGTAAGAGTCTGCCTGATGTCTTCTATTCTTGTCTGAAGCCCAGTGAGTATCCTTATGATGCTTTAAATTCTCCATCAGGCATGTTACTTGTATCTGTTTCACTAGATCTCTGGCCATGGTCTTATCTTGTTCTTTCATTTGGGATAAATTCCTCTGTCTTCTCATTTTGTTTAAGTCTGCTGCCTTCTCTGTGTGAAAAAAGCCAGTTATGTTTCCTGCTCCTGAAAGTAATTGTGTTGTGAAGAGCTTATGCAGTGTCCGGGGCCTTGCACTTGAGAGAGTGTCTCTTGTGTGTGCCATACGTGCTCTGCTATTGTGTTGTGGCTGTTTTGTCCTTTAGGCCAGGAGTCTGCAGAGGCTCTCCTTGCCTGTGGGCAGTGTTTGGTTCTTGGTCTGAATGTGGTGAGTTTTAACTAGGTGTGTCTGACCTGCTTGTGAAATGAGACCTGACGGCACTTTCGAGAGAACTGAGGCCCTGCAGAACTATCTCCTCGGGAGACCTGGTGTGGGCAGGGGGGTGTGCAGGTCTTCTGGGGGAAGGGGCCTGCTGCACTGGAGCAGAGGCAAGCTTGACGGAATAGGACAGTCCTGCCAGAGTGCAGGGGGCTGGGGCTAGGTGTAAGCAAGTTAGGCAGCCAGTGTCAGAGCTATGCTGCTTCCCACAGGTGGCTCTGTGTTTATGCTGAATGGTGGGTGAGCCAGCTCCTTGTTTGTTCCTGGAGAAGTGTCTCTGTGAATGCTGCCTCTCAGGGAAGCACTCTGAGAAGAGGGAATAATTCCCCCGCTAGGTGTCTTCAGGTAGCTGTTTCCATGCTGCCTGCCCTTGGGTTGTTTGCCTGCCTTCTCTCCAGGAGCAGAAATGGGGTATTTGGAAAATGTCCGTTCATGTCTCCTGTCCATTTTTTAATTGGACTATTTGATTTTTGGATGTTGAGTTGTATAAGTTTCTTATATATTTGAGATAGTAACCCTTTATTAGATATGTCATTTGCAAATATCTCCTCCCATTGAATATGTCATCTTTCAGTTTTGTTAGTTATTTCCTTTGTTGTGTAGAAAATATTTATTTTAATGTAATCCCAGTAGTTTATTTTTGCTTTTGTTTCACTTGCAGAGAGACATGTTTTGAAGGATGTGCTGTGACCAGTGTCAGAGAAATTACTGCCTGCGTTCTCTTCTAGAATTTTTATGGTTTCATGTCTCACCTTAAGTCCTCAATCCATTTTGAGTTTATTTTTGTGTACGGTATAAGCAGGTGGTCCAGTTTTATTCTTTTGCATATTGCTGTCCAGTTTTACCAGTCTTACTTGTGGAAGAGACTGTCTTTTTCCTAATGCATATTCTAGCCTCGTATGCCAGGGCTAATTGGCTACATAATTATGGGTTTATTTCTGGGCTTTCTCTTCTGTTCCATTAATTTCTGTGTCTCTTTTTCTGCCAGTGCCATACTATCTTGAACACTACAGCGTTGTAATATAACTTGAAGTCTGGAATTGTGGTACCTCCCGCTTTGCTTTGCTTTCTCAAGATTGCTTTGTGTATTGTTTTTTTTTTTTTTTTTTTTTTGTGCTTTCATATACATTTTAGGGTTGTTTGGTTCTGTGAAAAATGCTCTTGATATTTTGATAAGGATTACATTAAATCTGTAGATTACTTAAATGTCTTAGTGACATTTTTATAAAATTTAAAACATTAAAAATGAGATAAATTACAATTTTTAAGAAGGTTATGGATTTTGTTTGAATAGGAATATACGTAATTAACATAAATATAGAAAATATAAAACAAAAATAATATAAAATATAAATATAAATAATGTATAAAATATATATTATACATGATATGTGTATAATATATACATAATCTCTATTGCTACTGTTCTGAACAGTAACAGAGTATCCCTTGGTCCATGTATTTTATATATAAATTCATTATGATATATGTAAAATCTTGAGGGATATGACCAACTGTAACTGTTGGTCATATAGTGGGTGGTATTTGGCTTACATCAGATTGAGGAAAAGCCTAGTAGAGAGAAGAGTTAGACAAATATTTGAGAAATTTTTTAGGCAGAGGAGATATGAATCAACTAATTTAATTACATACTTCATTCATCCTCAGAATAGCTAAATAATGAATCCAATATGCAAAATTCAGTTCAATATACCATATAAACATTGTCATAAATATCTTAAAATCACTTAGAAATTATAAAGGATGGATTTGTAATTTGACTAAGTTGTCTGTCTTAATGGGCTTTGTAGCAATCCTTAATATGAAAGACTCTTCTTACCTAAGCCACATTTTCAAATTTCCACCTTTTTTTATCTTAACTTCTAAAATATTTTTTATAAAGGTTGACTGCCTCAAAATGTACAAACTTGCCAAATAAAAACAATTAGCCCCAAAATGTTTTGTATTATTGCTTATGGACTCACAGCATCCACAACTATAAAATCATTATTAGTCTTTACGTTTTGGCAAACTGATTTCCCACACTGTATGAATATTCAATTCATTAGCTCTTATTTTATGGAGAAAGCATAATTAATTCTCAGTTTTTCTTAGAAGATCCTTAATCTTTTGACAAGAGGAGATATATTTGTACATATATAAAAATACTCTGAATATTATCAGAATATCTACTAATCTCTAAGGTAAGAAGATAATGGGGGGAGAAAGTTATCAAGATACTTCTCTTTTTATGTTATTTTAGAACCATCTCTCTTTTATAAAGACTTGAAGTTTTGTAAAATGTGTAGAAATTTTTCAGAAATTTTGTCATTTGTCCACTGGTTCTCATAGAGAGAAAACTGTCATAGTAGTTTTTTCATAAATATTTTATTCTTTTGTCTTTGGCCAATATCGTCTGAATATTCCCTACAGTTTTTTCAAAAATATGTTCAAGAAAAATTTGGTTAAGCATCCAGAAACTTCCTAACATTTCTAAATGTGCAAGTTTACAACTGTGTTGTCAACTGTTCAATTTTTTATGATTTTCTACTTAAATCTCTAGACAGGTGACCTATCAATTTATCCCATCTACATAAATTCTTGTAAATATTATCTTCTGAGGCTGATTCCCAAATTAACTTCTTCATCCCTGACCACTCATCTGAGTTTCATATTTTGTATTTAATAGCTTAACATTTTTATGTATATTTCTTAATTTTTTAAATGTGTATTTATTTTTGAGACAGAGACAGAGCATGAGCAGGGGAGGGGAAGAGAGAGAGGGAGACACAGAATCCGAAGCAGACTCCAGCCTTCGAGCTGTCAGTCCAGAGCCTGATGCAGGGCTCAAACCCACAAACCATGAGATCATGACCTGAGCCGAGTCAGTCGCTTAACCGACTGAGCCCCACCCAGGTGCCCCTATATATATTTCTAACAGGCAGTACAAACTTAAAAATAGAACCATTAATATCTACCACCATCCCTGAACCTACTTGTCACTGTTTTTCCCATTTCAGAAAAATACAGTGTCAATCAAACATCTAGAAATTTTCCTGGGTTATTCTCTATTTGTCAGTACCTCTATCCAATCTATCAGCAAGTTCAAAAACTACATGAGATCTACCCACTTCTGTCCATTTCTACTATGACTATCTCTGATCGGGGCCTCAAACTCTTACTGTCTGGACTATTTCATTGGTTTTCTTTTCAGAATGGTTATTTCCACTTTTCAACTTCTAGAATCCACTGTTAAATCTTCATTGATTTTTTTTTTTAAGGTCTTAGTTTGATCAAGTCAGTTACTAAACAGTGATGTCACTTATTAGAGGATTTTAAAACTCTCAAATAGTTTATAGTAAAATCCCAGGCTCTGAAGCACCTGGCTCCTGTCTACCTTTCTAGTTTCATTTCCTTCCACTTTCCTTCTTGTTCTCTCAGCTCCAGCCACAAGACTCCTCTTTCTGTGCTTTGGTGAAGTCACTGGGTTTCTTTCTTACTTTGGGCCTTACACAAACTCTTGGTTCTACCTATAATGTTATTGTGCTTGATTTTTGCTTGATTGCCAACTGTTTGCCATTAAAATCTCAGTTTATGTCATCTTTTCTGAACTCTGAAACTTTTTATCCTCTTTGTAGCAACATTCACAATCTAATTTCTTGTTTATTTCCTCCTTATTAAAACATAAGCTTTATGAGAAGTTCATCTATCTTGTTCACTGTTATATTTTTAATTCCCATTATATAGAAAACAGGAAAAAACAAGTAACAATTTTGGAGTAGAATTTGTGTATGGTATAACTTGAATTGAGAAGCATCATTTCAGCTCTTAATTATCTGACAATATCCTGACAAGATCAGCTACAATCAAAAGGATTAAAACAGAGCAGAAGCATTATTTGAACATTACCAATTTACATGGTATTTTTGGGAAATTATTGTTCCATTACTACGCCTTCTTCATAAGTCATTTTTAGTTGGCTTCTTGTCCTATTTTAATATACATTTTGTCTTTTGCTTTGGGGAAAGAAACCACCTCATGATGACCCTATTATATTATGAATTTATGGCTTAAATAATCTCATTGGACAACTTTATTTAAACTCTTCTCATTATTGCCTTCTCTGGAGAAAATTTCAGATGCATAATTTATTTTTTTTCTCATAATCCTTCATTCACAGTGGGAGCAGGAATTCATGTTGTTTCTCTGCTAAGTGTTCAACATCCTTCAGTAAAGGCCGTATGCTTTCTTTGCTTAAGATTTTTTCTTTGATTGTTTTGATTTAGTTTTATTCCCAGGCAAGATGAAAATGTGACAGCCTTTACAAGCTTCTGTCAGATAGAATTTAGAAATACATATATATAAATATATACTTATAGTTACACAGGTACTCATGTGCACACACATGAGCACATGCACACACATATATATGTGGGTGTGTGTATGTATGATAAGTGATAAAACAAATACCATGTCCATTGTAATAGACTTTGTGTGGGGTCTTGTTGTTCTGATTCAGTTCTCTATTAAAGAAGAAATTTACTGAATTTACATAAACTACTAGAAAAAAAAATGCAGCCATTGGGACGTTAGAAATAATGTTCAGTGCAGCAAATTCCTTGTGGTATAATTAGACTACATTTTTAGGATGCCTTAAATATACTGTTCCCATTCTTTAAGTGGCTACTTGTATGACTTATGAAGTATTAATATTCAATGTAAATTTTATGCTCTGGGGCTTCCTCTTTTGGTATGTTTGCTTTAAGATGCGTGTACTAAAGCATAGTGGTAATATTGAAAGAAAATGAAAAGAGTGAAAAATGGCAAAAAGCAGTGTTTAAAATACATGAAAATTAATTTTCATGTTTTTAGTAAGTACCAAGAACCTCAAAGATTTTCTTTATTTTTTTTGCATGATTGTAATATAATATAATAAGACACAAGTATTTTAGATTTAGATATTTATGAAGTGTAGCCTATATGAATTTTATGCCTTAATTTAATGTTTGGCCTTCTACTTTATCTTTTCTGAATCTGCGTTGAAGTAGCTAATTTTGTCTTATTCTGAGGTTAATTTAGTCCCTTTCTAATTTGGAGTCCATTTTTCTCATTTAAAATCTCAGAAGCTACTATATTTGTCTTTTAAAGAACCTTAAAAAGGAAACTTCTCAAAGACCTAGCATCCACGGTACTATTGTGTATGTGTGTCTCAATATCAGCAAATATCTGCTGAAGGAATAATATCGAAACAAACGCAGTGAAGGATGATGCTTAATTACCCTGTGTTACAAGGTCAGTTATTATGGCTTATTTTACTTAGCATAGGGCTGTCAAGATGCATCTATGTTGCTATAAATAGTAGGATTTCCTTCTTTCTCGTTGCTGAATAATATTCCATTGTATTTATGTGTATATATATGTGTGTATATATATATACATACACACATACATACACATATAAATATATATACACACACATATATCTATACATCTGACATCTTCTTAATCCATTCATCTGTTGTTGGGCACTAAGGTGATTTTCATATCTTGGCTTTTGTGAATAATGCTGCCTTGAATATGGTGGTACAGATATCTCTTTAGATTCTAATTTCATTGCTTGTAGATACATACCCAGAAGTGGAATTGCTGGATCACCTGGTAGTTCTACATTTAATTTTTGAGGAACCTCCACACTGTTCTCCATAATGGCCATACCAAGTTGCATTTCCACGAGCAGCACACAATGGTTGTCTTTTCTCCACATTCTTGTCAACACTTGTTATCTTGTTTTGTTTGTGTGTTTCAGTAATGGTCATTCTAGCAAGTGTGTGGTGATACCTCATGGTGGTTTTGATTTGTATTTCCCGGATGATTAATGATGTCATGTTTTCAAGCATGTTTTCCTAAGCCTTTTGGCCATTTTTATGTCTTATTTTGAGAAATGTCTATTCAGATCCTTTTCCCATTTTTAAATGGGGTTATTTGTTTTTTAGGAATTGATTTGTATGAGTTCCTTATATATTTTAGATAATAACTCTTATCAGATAGTTTGCAAATACTTTCTCTCATCCCATACACTGCCTTTTCACTGTGTTCATTGTTGCCTTTGCTTTCAGAAGCTTTGGTTGGAAGCTAGTCCCGCTTGTATGTTACTATTTTTGTTGCCTATGCTTTTGGTGCTGTAGCTGAGAAATCATTGCTAAGACCAATGTCAGGAAGATTTTCCCACTGTTTTCCTCTGTGGGTTTTATGTTTTCAATCTTCAGTCCATTTGGATATAATTTAAAATAAATTTTTTTAATGTGTTATTTATTTTTAAGACAGAGGGAGACAGAGCATGAGTGGGGATGGGGCAGAGAGAGAGGGAGACACAGAATCTGAAGCAGGCTCCAGGCTCTGAGCTGTCAGCACAGAGCCCAATGCGGGGCTCGAACTCATGAACTCTGAGATCATGACCTGAGCTGAAGTTGGACGTTCAACCGACTGAGCCGCTCAGGTGCCCCTGGATGTAATTTTTTTGTATGTAGTGTGAAATAAGTGTTCAGTTTCATTCTTTTTTTTACAGATGGATATCCAGTTTTCTCAGTGTCACTTACTGAAGAGACTGTCCTTCCCCCATTGTGTGTTCTTGGCACCTTGTTGAAGATCACCTGACTGTAGATTTATTTCTAGGATCTCTCTTTTGTTCCATTGGTCTATATGTCTGTTTTTATGCCAGTACTATACTGTTTTTTTAAGCAGTATAATTAACATATAGCATTATATTAGTTTTAAGTATGCAACATAATGATTCAATAACTCTATATATTTCTTAGTGCTCGTCAAGATAAGAGTACTCAGGGATGCCTGGGTGGCTCAACTGATTGAGCTACCAGCTCTTGATTCTGGCTCAGGTCATAATCCCAGGGTCGCGGGATCGAGCCCTGTGTCACACTCTACACTGAGCATGGAGCCTGTTAAAGATTCTCTCTCTCTCTCTCTCTCTGCCTCTCTTCCTTGCTCATACTCACATACACTCTCTCTCTAAAACAAATAAAATGGAAAAAAATTTTAAAAGATAAGTGTACTCACAAAGTACTATATTGTTTTGATTACTGTATCTTCATAATTTTTTGTTTGTTTTCTTTTTAAATTAGGAAGTATAATACCTTTAGCTTTGGTTTTCTTGTTCAAGATTGTTTTGCCTTTGATTCCATATGAATTTTTAAATTATTTCTTTTTTTTATTTCTGAAAAGAATACCATTGGGATTTTATAGGACTTTGATGTGGTCATTTTCACTTTTTGTGCTCCACTGCATTGGTGTAACTTCTTTATTGTATTCCAGAGTTCTTGCACAGCTATTTTTGTCACTGGATAGTTGTTAAATCATTATTTTTGTGGGGAGACAAGTACTGGAAACTCTTAACGTGCTATCCTTCTGATATCACTCTATTACTTTGTAATTAATTGTTTTTGTGCCCATGTCCTTGAATTTTAAAAGCAGTATTACATCTGTTTAATCCTCAGTACGTTCCATATACACAGTGGAATTAACTTTAAATAAGTCATTCAATATTCAGACTCATTGCAAAGATTGGCAAGGCAATGCAAGTGTTGATAACTCATAAATAGTAACTACATAGACTGTAGGTACATTAGGTTATTAGAGATTAAAATAATCTTCTTACTACTTTTCCCAGTGAATAACATACTTATATACATAGTCTTGAATTTAAGACTCACTAATATTAACTCCCGTGGCCTTCGAACCTATTATTGTTCAGTCATACCAAACACAATGATTAATGAATTAATCGCTGAGATTTTCCAAATGTGGCTTTTGAAGATGTATTTTAAATGCAAAGCAGCTTACCCAAGGCTCCTGAACGTCTCCTCCTCTGAATAACATTATACACACTGTACTAATAGAAAATGATCCCTGGTATTTGGGTAAGAAAGAGCAGTAATTCTCTTCAGCACTTAGGCATCAATGTCAAACTTTCACCCATCGTCCTCTTGCTCTGTTACCTATTGTTGAAGGAAGTTGTACTTAATCGCAACGTTAGAACTCAAAGGACAAGAAATATATCCAGAAGTGTTGGATGTGTGGCTTTGGGTAGAACTGTAGAATTATATGTAGGCCAGTTACTCGCATTGAATCATACATATTTGGGATACTGTTAGGTATTTGTTATACTGTTCTTTTAGGTCAAGGTAACTATATTGTCAAATGATATCTATATTCACAGGAATAGCAGCATCAACTTTATGAATGACACTTGACTTAGTAGACTGTATGCAGGTTTTGGTAATGAAAGTACAACAAAAACACTGTTAGGAAAGTAGTTTGCTAAAAACAACAGCTTAAAAATACCTGTAAAATCTGAAATATTCGTTATTACTTTGAATGCTTTATACAAATGTATACTATATGGAAATACACCATACTATTTTGATTTGGGTACACATTTAAGATGTAAAACCTAAATAATAGTACAACGTTAGAAATGTTGTTTACTCTTTATTATTTATTGTATGCCCAATGTGTGCCGGCTACAGTACCAAGGATTTTACACATTTAACGTAATCCCTACAGTTCCCATGTTAACCGGCCTAGACTATCTCAGATCGTCAAAGGAAGGAACTGAGGCTCTGAGAAGAGGCTGGACAACTGGCAAGTCCAAAATCAGGTCTGTTTGTTTCACTGTACAGCTCCTTCAAGTTCTCCAGGCATATCATCCTTGATTCATTTGGTCACAACTGATAGGGAATTAGATTTGTTTCTAACTAGCTCTTATGGCTGAAGTTTATCAACACTCAGGGCAACCACTGTGAAATGACATTGCAGCCCAAGAACAGAGGGTCAAATGGGCCAAGACTGCTCTTACAGCTTGCGAATCTGACACATAGAGCATTTTGTATTCAAGGTAACAATCTGGGAAGTGAATAAACCTAAGGGTCTTTATCCTCAGGAATGGAGACTCATTTTCAGGAAGGTGCAAAATGTTATGCAGCTGAAATTCTTGGGCTGCTTCTCCAGTGTGTTCTTCTGTTTTAGCATCTGATCCCATAGGTGTAGACTAGTGCAGCATCATTTGAACTGGGCTCTCTGTCTCAAGTCCTCCCCCTTTCAGTGTGTTGTGAAAAGCACAGTTGGCAGATTCCTCCTCCCAAAGCATCAGGGTAGGTTCTTTGAAGACAGGAGCGAGGTTCCTGATAATATGCCATATAGGAAAGCCACTAAGTAAATTTCTGTGGCCTCTTCCAGGGATCACAAAGTCTCTTTTTGCTATAAAATCTCCCAGACTGAGAAATGGGGCCATCTTCATGATCTTTTGTGATCACTTGTCAAATCACTCAGCCTGGGGAAAGGTGTGGACCAAAGGATCGTGCTCATCTAGGCCAGCCAGCCTGCCAGTTGTTTATTTCACTGCAGACTGATAGTCTTTGTGACATACAGCAAATGTTAAGCTCTTTGTAGTATCATGTTTTGTGCATGATATAATATACCCCATATAAAAGTATAGATAAACATATTTTATACATATACTTAGTCTTAAAAAGTACATTGGATGAATGTCTAAAATGAAAATTAAACACAGTAACAAGTGCTGGTAAAAACATAGAGTGATTGAAATTTTCATTATAGCTGGGGAAAGTTTAAAATGGTATAAGCACTTTAGAAAATGGTTTGACAGTAGCCATTAATCCATGTAATTTACAAATCTAGGTTGTATACACAACAGAGATTCCTATATACACACGTATACATATATATACATACACACACACATATATGTATACATTTTTTAAAGTTTATTTATTTTGAGAAAGAGTGAGAGAGAGAGCAGAGAGAGGGAAGAGAGAGAATCCTAAGTAGGCTCCACGCTTTAAGCACAGAGCCCATTGTGGGGCTTGAACTCACCAACTGTGAGATCATGACCTGAGCTGAAATCACGAGTCAGGTGCTTAACTGGCTGAGCCACCCAGGTGCCCCCCCACTGCCCCCCCGACACGCATCAAAAATATATGTGTTATAATGTTTATAGAAGCACTATTCTTCATAGCTCCAAATTGAAAAATTTGTCGTATATTCATTCCCTGAAATATGTGCCAATGACAACGAACAAGCTGCAGCATGGCTAGAACTTTATAAATGTTATGTTGAGTAAAATAAACCCAATACAGAAGCATACGTACTGTGTAATTATATTTATATAAAGTCCAAAATAAGGCACAGAAGGCATTAGAAGGCAGGTTATGGTCATCTGGAAGCAGAGGTGGAAGTGAGCATTACATAATCCCTGACGTTCCAGTTATGTTCTATTTCTGGACCTTATCGCTGGTTACCTACGCTATTTATTTTGTAAAAAATACCATCAGCTCATGTCATTTGATCTGATGTGCTTCTCTATATGCATGTTAAACTTCAATACAATTTACAACAATGTTTAAAAACTCACTTTTCTCTTTTGAATAGGGGATTTGAGACATGTTTAGCTGACACATACATTTTAGAAATCTCTTACATTAATGTTTCCTTGTTACTTTCCCACTTACCTGTGTAGCCCATCTCTCTAAATCACTTCAATGGAAAAGGTCAAAAATGCTTATCTCAGCGTGAGTCACCCTGTATCTGATTTAGGCTGATCATGCAGCACATTTTATCACTTCTGGTGTGACTTCAGGGTCTGTTGAGAAAACTCATTTGTCTCTAAGGACATCTTCTCTATTTACTCGGTGTGGATTGGAATTCCATTCTGGGTCTTTGTTCTGCAGGAAGCTTTTATATCTTAATGTACTTTTACCTTACGGATTAATATTTTGCATTTCCTACATTCCAAAGTATTTTCTAAGAATAAGCATGAAATGCTCGGAGCTAGAAGGTAGAAAAGATAGTCATGAAGGAGAAGCCTGGAAAATTCAAAAAGGAAGTGTTAATACTTCTCCAGCCTCCCAGATTTATACAGAGTCATGACTTACAAACTGTCCCTTCTAGTAGGATGGAGGCGGAGAAGGCTTCTGAATTTAATTAATATCACCCGCTTTTTTTTTCTAATTTGACAGTTTTCCATTTTTAAGTCATGAAAACTTTTCATTTAAACAATATTGAAGCATTAATCAAGTGATAAAACTTTTTCTGATGTGAATGGTCAGAATAAATGCTAATAGAAAGAATAGTCCACGTTTGTAGACAACCCGTGACTGTTAAGACAGGCACTTGGAGGTTTTAGAGTTGAACTAACTTCTGTCTTCTTTTCCTTCTTGCTTCTTTGTGGGTCATGACACTTCAAATGTAGTGCATCCTACCTACATGTTGCCATGAGGACTTCATGTTCTCTTAGCTCCTTAATCACTCATGAGAAGAATTGCTCTAATATAGTCTCTTTTTTTCTCTATTGTATTTTTTAAATTAAATTTTATAAAATTTGAATCCAAGTTAGTTAACATATAGTGTAATAACGATTTCAGGAATTGAATTTCATGATTCATCACATATAACACCCAGTGCTCATCCCAACAAGAGCCCTCCTTAATGCCCATCACCCATTTAGCCCATCCCCCCACCCAACACCCCACCCACAGCTCTCAGTTTGTTCTCTGTATTTAAGAGTCTCTAATGGTTTGTCTCCCTGTTTCTATCTTATTTTTCCTCCCCTTCCCCTACGTTCATCTGTTTTGTTTCTTAAACTCCACATATGAGTGAAATAATATGATATTTGTCTTTCTCTGGCTTATTTTGCTTAGCATAATACCCTCTAGTTCCATCCACGTACTTGCAAATGGAAAGATTTCATTCTGTTTGATTGCCGAGTAATACTCCTTTGTATATATACCACATCTTCTTTATCCATTCATCCATTGATGGACATTTGGGCTCTTTTCATACTTTGGCTATTGTTGATAGTACTGCTACAAACAGAGGGGTGCATATGTCCCTTTGAAACAACACACCTGTATCCCTTGGATAAATGCCTAGTAGTGCAATTGTTGGGTCGTAGGATAGTTCTATTTTTAATTTTTTGAGGAACCTCCAAACTGTTTTCCAGAATAGCTGTGCCAGTTTGCATTCCCACAGCATTGCAAAAGGGTTCCTTTTTCTCTGCAGCTTCGCCAACATCTGTTATTGCCTGAGTTGTTAATTTTAGCCATTCTGACAGATGTGAGGTGGTATCTCAGTGTGGTTTTGATTTGTATTTCCCTGATGATGAATGATGTTGAGCATCTTTTCATGTGTCTGTTAGCCATCTGGTTGTCTTCTTTGAAAAAGTGTCTATTCATGTCTTCTGCCCATTTCTTCACTGTATTATTTGTTTTTTGGGTGTTGAGTTTGATAAGTTCTTTATAGATTTTGAATACTAAGCCTTTATTTGATATGCCATTTGCAAATACCTTCTTCCATTCCGTTGGTAGCCTTTTAGTTTTGCTGATTGTTTCCTTCACTGTGCAGAAGCTTTTTTATCTTTGTGAGGTCCAAATAGTTCATTTTTTGCTTTTGTTTCCCTTGCCTCTGGAGATAAGTAAGAAGTTGCTGCAACCTAGGTCAAAAAGATTATTGCCTCTTTTCTCCTCTAGGATTTTGATGGCTTCCTGTCTCATGTGTAAGTCTTTCATCCATTTGAGTTTATTTTTGTGTACAGTGTAAGAAAGTGGTCCTGGTTCATTCTTCTGCATGTCGCTGTCCAGTTTTCCCAACACCATTTGCTGAAGGGACTGTCTTTTTTCCATTGGGTATTCTTCCCTGCTTTATCAAAGATTATTTGATCATACGGTTGTGGATTATTATCCACTTTGAAGTACATTTAAGAATCTAGTAGCAATTTTAGGACAATGTTTAGAGACATTGCATTTGTTAATAGAATTGGAAAGTAACAGTACTCTACAGTACTATAAGCAGGAATTCATTTGCCTTTCCCAACACCTGCATGCCTGGCCTTCTTTCTTGAACAAAGGGACCAGTAGGTAAACTCCATGTTTTTCAAAATACTTGATGTATCAGGTTTGCTTTAGTTGAAGAATTCACAAAATCTGCATGACTCTAATCTGCAAAAACCTTTTTTTTAAATTAAAAAATAATACGTTTTCAGTGCCATATTCGTTTTTGCTCTCTTCTTCCCTTTTCACATGTATTTACGGTATATTTTCTTACACACAAGATATATGATACATAATATGGAAATATGCAGATAAATACTTATACTTAGGAGAAAAAAGAAAACAGAAAACAGAAACAAAATCCAAACTTCCATGAATCCAGTGAAAGCAGAAAAGACTTTCTTCATTAGCATTTTTTTTCCTCAAATACTTCTTGCTTTTTTCCATTGCCATTGCCCTAATATTTAAGTTACTGCTAATAAGCAACCTGGTCTGGAAACTTCTCTACTGCTATTCTGACAACACATGTGAAAAAAGCCACAGTCATGACCAGGGACAGCAGGGAAGAAATTCTAGTATGTTCAGCCACCTCTGACCTTCATGCTTAGTTTTAAGGGTAAGAGTAGGAAAAAAAAAGTTTAGTTATTACAGTACATCCAAATTAGCTTTTAAAAATAGGTTTAACCTCCCTACCGGTTTGAAAAAAAGATACGATTTCATTGTTTAGTCATCCTAAAGAATTTGCATTACTACATTTCTATCTCTACTTCTATTTTATCCTTCCTTATTCATATATATTTTTAAATGTAGTTTGTGCATTATTGCTTCAGCTACAGAAACTCTCAACATATAATCAGCCATGAGAATGTTCACCAGAGGATGTCACAGTTAAACATGTTATATGATGATAATTGACAGAGCAGAAAGGAATCAGGCAAAAGTCAGCCAGGAACTCTCACCTCCCTGAAAACTTGGATTCTAGACTCGATTTAAGACTTCATGCATTTCGAAAATGACAACCATATATTCATCCTCAGCAAGATAATAGGAAGATAAGTGAGGAATTTTAAAACAGTAGGAATTTTATCGTTTTTCTCTGTAAATGAAGCTTTTAGTGGATGCATACATCTCTTTGTTAGCAAAAGCCAGGAACCTGCAGTTTTGCAGAATTATTTAGGACACACTTTCATATACATACTGCCACCTGCTGGTAATTTTGTATATAACTGCCCATAAGAAGACCTAAAGGCTGATAATTATTTCAGAGCTTTGAATTTTCAATGAATTATTTTGTTAATCGTTAGAAAATAAATTTTTATCAACATTTAGATACAAGGAAACACTGACTTTTGATTTTTTAAAACTTATTTATTATTTTGAAAGAGAGAAACAGAGCATGAGCAGGGAAGGGCAGAGAGAGAGGGAGACACAGAATCCGAAGCAGGCTTCAGGTTCTAAGCTGTCAGCACAGAGCCCTATGTGGGGCTCGAACTCATGAACTGCGAGATCATGACCTGAACCGAAGTCAGACACATAACTAATTGAGCCACCCAAGAGCCCTGAAACACTGACTTTTATACAGATTTTTTTAAGTAAATAATTTTTTTTACACGAAAGCAAGCAATACTAGTGACATGTGGCCAACTTTTCATACACACGTTTTGTATAATCAAGTGATTTCCAGTGGCCTTTGGTTACTATCACCTTTTCTGATAATTTTTCACTTACAGTTTCATTAAAGCTAAAAATATCTGATCTAATAAGAGCTGCCATTAATGTGGACAATGTAATATGGCATGGTCACATACATTGTCTCTTGATTCTTACAACAGTATTAGGAGTCATTTAAAATCATCCGCATCAAAAAGATGAGTTCAAGGACACAGAGCTGAAATAGACCACTGAATATTATTAAATATTGGATGAAGTATCTTTTATATGAAACAAGTCCTCTAAAAACAGTTGGATCTAAACATTTATCAGTTGTAACTATCCCCAAACTGCAAAACCATTTTATTCTTTGCAAGACATCTCTTTGTAATTCCACATTTAATTCTAAAGGGATCTATGTGGAGAAAACACTACAGCTGCTTAAAAATACAAACTGAAAAATTAAAATATGTAGTTATATAATAGTTCTTATAACCAATTCAAGACTAAAAAAAAAAATCAGACATTTCAAAAAAGGTTCAGGAACCATGATTTAAATGTGGAAAACAAAAATTTGAAAACATCTTTATGATAATTATACCTATGCAGTTACCTAACATAAATATGAGATACTTTTCTCCAAATAGATTCTAGCAATTGAATTCATAAAACAGCAGGAAAAGTCTTAAAACATATATTTAGGATATATGAGGACTTGGGATTTTTTTTTGTTTTAATCACATTTTTTATTCTGAGATCATTGTAGAGTTGCATGCATTGCAAGAAATAATACAGAGAGGTTGACATTGATGCAGTCCAGAAACAGAACATTCTGTCATCACAGGGATCCCTCCTGTTGCTCTCTTAGAGCCACACTCACTCATCTCTTACCCTACTGCCTCTTTAACCGCTGGTAACCAATAATCGGTTTTCCATCTCTGTAAATTTATCATTTCAATAATGTGATATAAATGGACTCATACAGTGTACGATCTTTGGGGAATGGCTTTTTTCATTCAGTATTATTCTCTGAAGACTAATCTGTGTTATAGAGTGCATCAGTAGTTTGTTTCTGTTAAATTCTGGGGAATATTTTATAGTATGGATGTACCACATTTTCTTTAACCATTTACCCACTGAAGAACATCTGAGTTGTTTCTATTTTAGGGCCATTATGGATGAAACTGCTATAATCAGGCATGTATAAGTTTTTATGTGAATAGATAACTTCATTTCTCTGGGCTACAATGCGTGAGTGATCGCTGGTTTCTTCACATCTTCACCAGCAGTAGGTGTTTTCCCTATTTTTTATTTTAGTCATTATAATGTGTGGTGATATCTCATTGTAGTTTTAATTTGCATTTCCTGAATGGCTAATGATGTTAAACATCTTTTTATCTGATTATTCCTATTTGTATATCCTCTTTGCTGAAATACCTTGTCATATCCTTTGCTCATTTTCTAATTGAAATTTTTTTACTGTTGATGTTAAATTATGTATATTAAACACTAGTCCTTTGTCAGCTATGTGGTTTCAAATATTTTCTTTCACTCTGTAGTTAGTCTTTTATCCTCTTAAGAGTGTCATTTAAAAAAGAAAAAAAAAAGTTTTTAATCTTGATGAAGTTCAATATATCAACACTTCTTTTTGAAATCCATGTTTTTGGTCTCAAATCTTTGAACCCTTTGCCTAGCCCTATACCCAAAAGGTTTCCTCCTATGTCTTTTTCTAAAAGTTTCATAGTTTTACATTTTGTAGTTAAGTCTATGAATTAACTTTAGCATATGGTGTGAACTTATGGTGTGGTTGAGATTCTTTTTTTTCTTAACTGATGTATGTACAATACTCTAGCATCATTTAATTATTTAATTAAAGGCTATATTTCCTCCATTGAATTGCTTTTGCACCATTATCAAAAATCATGTGGACACGTTAATGCGGATCTCTTTCTAGATTCCCTGTTGTGTTCCATTGATCTGTGTCTGTCTCTCCACCAATATCACACAGTCTTCATTAATATAACTATCTAATAAGTAATGAAATCAGGTGGACCAATTTCTTTCTTCTTCTTTCTCAAGATTATTTTCATTATTTTACTTTGCATTTCCATGTAAATTTCATGTAAATTTCACAGTAACCTTGTCTATGTCTATGAAAAACCTTTCTGAAATTTTGATAGGAAGAGCATTAAACTTGTGTATCAATTTGGAGAGAACTGGCATTTTTACCATGTTAAATATTCCCATCCAGGAACACAGTCATTCTCTCCATTTACTTAGACCTTCCTTGATTTATTTCATGAGTATTCAGGCTGCAAGTTCTGTATATGTTTTATTAGATTTATACCCAAGTACTTCATGTTTTGAGTAATTGCAAATTGTAGTATATTTTTCCTTATGGCTGGAAACTTAAGAACCTAAGTAAGAATCTCTGCCTGAATCAAGGTACTTAAAGTCTAGCTGGAAAAGCTTATAAGCAAATGATTACAACAGAATTTGATTAAGTCAATAAACTGTTACTCTCTTTGCTTTCCTCATTTTCTGTCTTTCAGAAATACTTATTGCTTGTTATATTTTTAATTGTTTTTCTTTTTATCTTTTGACCCCCTTCACATATTTCTCCCACCTCTATTCTCCACCTCTACCTCTGGAAAACACCAATCTGTCCTCTGTATCCATAAGCTTCTTTATTTATTTATTAGATTCCATGTATAAGAGGGATCTTATAGCATTCTACTCTGTCTGACATATTTCACCCAGCATAATTCTTTTGAGGTCTCTTCATGTTGTCACAAATGGCAAGATTTCATTCTTTTTTATGGTTGAATAATATTCCATCACACACACATACACACTATAATTTATTTTACATTTATCCATGGATGGACACTTAGGTTCTTAAGTCATTTTCAGATCTTGGCTGTTGTAGTAATGTTTCAGTAAATATGGGCCTACAGATATCTTTTTGAGTGAGTGTTTTTATTTTCTTCAGATCAATTCCATAAGTGAGATTGCTGGATCATATGGTAGTCCTATTTTTAATTTTTTGAGGAAACTCCATCCTGTTTTCTACAGTGGTTGCACCAATTTACATCTCTACCAACAGTGCACAAAGGATCCCCTTTACATCCTTGCCAATACTTGTTATTTCTTGTCTTTTTGATAATAAACATTCTAACAGGTGTGAGGTGATATCTAACAAGTGTGAAGGGTTTTCATCTGCATTTCCATGATGATTGGTAATGTTGAGCACCTTTTCATGCACATCTTGGCCATTTGCATGTTTTCTTTGGATAAATGTCTGTTCAGATCTGCCCATTTTTAAATTACATTGTTGCTGTTGTTGTTATTGTTGTTGTTTGTTATTTTGTTATTGAGTTGTAGGAGGGTTTTTTTAAATTTTAGATATTAACCCCTTATCAGATCTATGATTTGCAATTATTTTCTCCCATTCAGCAGGAGAAATTGCCTTTTTCAATTGCCTTTTCATTTTGTTGATGGTTTCTTGCTGTGAAGAAGTTTTTTAGTGTGAGGTAGTCCCACCTAATTTTTGCTTTTGTTGCTTTTCATGTTGGTGTCAGATAAAAAAAATTTATTGCCAAGACCTATGTCCAGGACCTTACAAGCTCTCTTTTCCTCTAGGAGTTTTATGGTTTTATGTACAAGTCTTTCAACCATTTTGAATTAATTTTTATATATGGTATAAAATAGTAGTTGAATTTCATTCTTTTGTATGTGGCTATCCTATTTTCCCAATACCGTATATTGAAGAAATTGTCCTTTCCCCCATGTCTATTCTTGGCTCCTTTGTTGTAAGTTAATTGATCATATGTGCATGGGTTTATACCTGGAATATCTATTCTATTCTTTTGATCTATGTATCTGTTTTTATGACAACATCATACTCTTTTAACTACTTTAGCTTTGTAATATAACTTGAAATCAGGAGGTATGATGCTCCAGCTTTGTTTTTTCTCATTATTCCTTTGGCTATTCAGGGTTTTTATGGTTCCACACAAATTTTAGGATTCTTTGTTCTATTTCCTTGAGAAACGCCACTGGAATTCTGATAGAGATTCCATTGTTTCTGCGGAATGCTTTGAGTAGTATGGACATTTTAGCAATATTGATTCTTCCTCTCCATGAGCATGGAGTATTTTTCCATTTACAGTTGACTCTTGAACAGTGCACAGGTTATGAATGCTGACCCTCTGCACAATTGAAAATCCACATATAACCTTTGACTCCCCAAATATTTAAGTAGTAATATCTTACTGTTGACTGGAAGCCTTATTGATAACATAAACAGTTGATTAGCCCATAGTTTGTACATTGTATTTATTATATATTATATTCTTATAATAAAGTAAGCTAGAGAAGATAAAATATTAAGAAAATCATAGGGAGAAAAGTACACTGACCAATATTTCACTGTATTTATTGAAAAAAAATGTGTGTAAGAGGGCCCACACATTTCAAAACCATATTGTTCAAACGTCAACTGTATTTGTGTCTTCTTCACTTTCTTTCATAACTGTCGTATAATTTGCAATCTGCAGGTGATTCACCTCGATTACATTTACTCGTAGATATTTTATTCTTTTTTGTAATGTAATTGTAAATGGCCCTATTTTGTTTCTCTTTCTAATAATTTGTTATTAGTGTGTGAAAATGCAAGATTTTTAAAAATTATTATTTTAGAGAGAAAGAGAGACCATGTAAGTGAGGTAGAGAGAGTCAAAGAGACAGATGAATAGGTGATAGATAGATAGATAGATAGATAGACAGATAGATAGAATTTTAAGCAAGCTCCATGCTCAGTGCAGAGCCTCTCATGGGGCTTGGTCTCACAACCCTGGGATCGTGACTTGAGCTGAAGTCAAGAGTTGGATGCTCAACTGACTGAACCACCTAGGTACTCCACAATAGGTTTTTGTGTATTGGTTTTGTATCCTGCAGTTTTACTAAATTTATTTATTTGTTCTAACTATTTTTTGATGGAGTCTTTATGGTTTTTTGCAAATATGTAATAAAATGTCATCTGCAAATAACAACAGTTTTACTACTTTCTTTCCAGTTTGGATACATTTTACTTCCTTTTCTTGCCTAATTGCTATGGCTAGGACTTCTATGTTGAGTAGAAGTGGTATGAGTGGGCATCATTATCTTGTTCCTCATCTTAAAGGAAAGACTTTCAGCTTTTCACCATTGAGTATGATGGTAGCTGTGAGCTTATCACATATGGCCTTTATTATATAGAAGTATGTTTTCTCTATGCCCACTTTCTTGGGAGTTTTTATCATAAATGGATACTAAATTTTGTCACATATTTTTTCAGCATCCTAATTGAAATGATCATATGATTTTTGTCCTTTTTGTTAATGTGGTGTTGACTGATTTGCACATGTTGAACCATCCTTGAATTCATAAAATAAAACTTGATCATGGTGTATGCT
This sequence comes from Panthera uncia, assembly GCF_023721935.1. Taxonomy (NCBI): domain Eukaryota; kingdom Metazoa; phylum Chordata; class Mammalia; order Carnivora; family Felidae; genus Panthera; species Panthera uncia. The sequence goes on from NC_064816.1 coordinate 85,810,719, forward strand.
CTTTTTAAATTTTTTTTTAATGTTTATTTATTTTTGAGACAGAGAGAGACAGAGCATGAACGGGGGAGGGTCAGAGAGAGGGAGACACAGAATCTGAAACAGGCTCCAGGCTCTGAGCTGTCAGCACAAAGCCCGACGCGGGGCTTGAACTCACGGACCACGAGATCATGACCTGAGCCGAAGTCGGCCACTTAACCAACTGAGCCACCCAGGCACCCCTGTATGCTCTTTTTAATGTATTGTTGAATTTGATTTGCTAATAGTTTGTTGATGAAACATGTAGTTTCATCAGGGATAATGGCCTGTAATTTTGTTTTCTTGGCACATCCTTATATGATTTTGGTATCTATAACACTCCCTTCATAAAATGAAATTGGAAAAGTTTCCTCTTTTATTCTTTGGAAGGGTTTAAGAAGGTTTGGTAGAAGTGTGAAACTGTCTGGTCCTGAACTTTTGTGTGTTGGGAGGTTTTTGATGACTGATCACTTTCCTTACTGGTAATTGATCTGTTAAGATTTTCTGTTTCATCATGACTCAGTCTGGGAAGGTTGTGTATTTCTAAGTTATTTCTGATAAAGATATATTAATTCATTTTTTGAAGATTCTCATTTAAATATTGGATGTAGTTTCCCTACCATGTATCCACTCACACAGATTTGAGAGACACAGATGATGTTAGAAGGATGAGAAAGCAGATTTATTTTTCCATGCTCTGCTGCAAGGCACAGCTTTAAAAACTTAATAGTTACCATATGTTCTTCATTTTCTGGGACAGTGAGGACATTATTTAATTAGATTCTTTTCAATAAAGATGATCAATTATATTTATAACTAATGTCATTATAACTTTATGCCTTCAGAATATATTGTTTAAGCAAATACAAAGTAGACAACAAAATGTTTTTCTCAATTTGATGCCCTCAATTTATATTTGGTCAATATAATTATGCTTTGTGTTAATTAACTGTTTTAAGATAAAGGACTTTGGTTGTATCAGAGAAAAGATGGCTTGGGATCTGTCATTTTTTTTAAGTATGTGTAGAAATGTCCAGCCTTATTAAATGATGCAAAATGTAACTATATGTAGTCACATTTTAGGATCAATTGAAGGTCTATGCTGCCTTTGCCCTGTTGCCTATCTCATTAAGTCATTACTCCACATTTAGACATGTATTCTTTTATTAGAAGTAAACATAAGCTTTAACCTCTTAAATGGAATCACTCTACTGTAATCTCTATGTATTCTGAGTGTGTGTATACATGCCTTACATTATTTTATAGGATCATGTGTCATAGAAGCTTGGGAAGATAGTGTAATTCCAAAGGAAGCAGAAACAAACTTGATCTACATTACTGTGACCCTTAATGATATGATGGCTTTTTTTTTAATGTGCCTAATGTAAAGCCCACTTCTCCTACTCTCTGAGTCCATAAACCATACATTTGTAGATTCCAGTTCCAGATTATTACAAGATAAAATAAATTCCATTTTAAAAGATTGTATTTTTATCCAGAATGTTGGCACTTAAGTTTAACAGCTGTACTGACTTTATAACACATTCCACATATGTGTTATTTTTTTTTTTTTCAAATTTAACTTTTGCCAAGCCCATACATAGATCTCTCATTGTGAACTCCAAATCACTTTTCACCTGTGTCCTGGATATTGTTTTCTGATTGTTAATTAGACACACATTTCGTATGGAACTTCAGTGAAAGTACCACCCACTACCACCCCCAAATGCCACATTCCCACTACAAAGAGGACACACGTATGGACCAGGTACAGGCTGTGTTCTCAAAATTCTTATAGCCTGATAAGAAGAGATTTACACATGGGGATATATTGGTAGATGTTTAACAACCAGCTCCCTGGGGAAAGGGAGAGCCTGATAGCAAGCATTTGCCAATATTGACGGTGTAAATTGTCCTGCCATGACTGTTTTCAAGTTACCAACTTGAAGTCACTAAACTAGATGTTGGGAAGAAATATGCATATTTCGCTGGTAAAAGTTGGCTGCAGCACGCAGTTGGTTATGCAGATATCATTTATTGTACCATGTGATAAATGATTTGACTGAAGCATGTCATAATGCCCGGGAAATAAAGAAGAATGGGAGGCGTTTGTCAACCAGAATCAGAGAAGTCATTCAGTAGGGCAGTCATTGGTTCTCATCCTGATCTGTTAGTTCCTACTAACATATTATAGCATTATTTAAAATTACTCAGAAGTCTTGAAATCTTAGATTTACCATAATTTTTTTATTATTTCTTTCCCCACCACAACACATCATTTAGTTTTGAAGCCCCATTACTTCTACCATTCTTAAAACATTGATATGGACCACCCAATACTATGTTCTATTCATTGTGGTATCCTTAGGACCTAGCACAGTGTCTCACATTAGGTTATTCTCAATAGATCTCAATTGAATAAATGTACTTCTAAATAAGTACACTTATTTAGGTATTGAATAAATTACCTTATTTCTTTATTTGTTCTTAAATTATCCTTCCTATCCATTTCTACTTCGGTTTTTATTTCCTGTAGCAAACAGTTCTGTTTTACCTATCACAAACTTCATTCTCCTCCCTCCTAACTAGGGTACTCAAGGTGGCAACATTTTTAGCTAAAGGACTATATTTGTTGGCCTCTTTGTGACTAGTCCCATGCGATGATATGTAATTACATATTCTGGGATATGTATTCTGGGATAGTTTCAGGAAGTCTCCTTAAAAAGATGATGGACTTTCTCCCCACTTCCTGTTTTCTTTTGCCAGAATACAAATGTAATGGCTCAATTTCCAACAGCCATGTTAGGACATGGAATATCTGAGAATGGGCTCCAATAATCACTACTTGTTTCCATCATACATTCTCTCTTCAGCTTGAGTTTCTAAATTACTTACTGTTTAAAGATTCCTCAGGACCCCCAACAGAATTCTTGGAGGCTTATGCAAGTTTGTGGCCCCTCCAAATATCAAAGCCCTAGTAAACCTATTTGTGATTACTGTTTGTCCCTGATTTTTAAAGCATCCCTCAGGTGTATCTCAGAAATAGCCAGGTTCTCTAAGCCAAAAAGTTCATACATTATCTGATAGATGAATCATTATGAACAGGCCATCTAGCAGAATTTCTCTTTTTACCGTATTTCTGTTTTCTGGGTTGAACCTTTTTTCCGCTATATGTCACTGGAATTCACACTCCATGGAAGTATCAGGAATCTGTATAATACGCTTTAGAAAGTTTGGGAATTTGGCTCACTTCATGCCAGAGACATGCCCCAAAATATTATGGTGTAAGTAGTTTCCTGTCATCTCAGATATGGAAGGGAAAGTAATTAAGCATATGTAATTCTTTACAACTTACAAAATGTCTGCTACCAATGATCTTTATTGGAGCTTTACAAGACCTCGTAAGGAAAGAATCAGCATTATTGTTTACACGTTGCAGAAGAAAGGACTGAGACTCAGGATTTTCTCAAAGAAATCAGAAGTAATTAAATTCAATACAAGTGTTTTTTATTCTAAGTTACTTGATTCTCCCTCTTTAATATCTCCTTGGACCTTTATTAAGCCATATTTGAACTTACAACAAATGTTTCAAAAGGAAATTAGTGAACTTCTGCATTTGAACATCAAGAGGAAACTATTAATCCCTAAATATCTATTGGCTACTTTAATCATGAGTATGGGTTAAGGTATATTGCAGTAACTAACTGGGTAAATATTTCAGTGGCTTAAAACCACAAATGTTTATTTATCTATTGCTTGTAATCACATTCAGAACATATCAGTCAGAATAATCTGTTCATTAAATCAGCTAAAGACAGATTGATGTTGATAGGCATCATCATGATTCTTGCTTTTACATTCACTAAGGCAAGGAAAAAAAGAAAGAGTGCTACAGGGCCCTGAATTGGCAATTTAATATTTCTATCTGAAAGGGACTATCAGCCTTGCTGGTTAGTTTACCAGCCAACACAAGGCCCATGGCCCCACGGAAGGCTTTTTAGTTTCCTACGACTACTGTAACAAATTACCAAAAACTTGGGTGCTTAAAACAGCAAACAAAAATTTATCCTCTCACAGTTTGGAATGCCAGAAGTCTGAAATCAAAGTTTGGACAGGGCTGCATTCCCTCAGAAGGCTCTAGAGGAGAATTTCTGCCTCTTCCAGATTCTGGTGGCTTCAATTATTTCCTAGTTTGTTGTTATATCCAATATAGCCAATCTATCTGTATATCTTTATCTCTGTATCTATATATCTCTCCACATATGTTCAATAGTCACATATCTTTACATGATCTCTTCTTCTGTGTATATGTGTCTTATCTTCTTGTCATTGGATATAGGGTCCAACTGGATAACCCAGGATGATCTCATCTTAAGATCCTTAACTTATTTCCATCTTCAGAAACACTTCTTAAAAATAAGGTTACATTCACAGGTTCTAGGGGTTAGGACATAGTTATATCTTTTGGGGGGCCTCCCATTCAATTACCACCCTCGGCAAGTTTCTCAAACCCTAGTCCAAATATTGTTAAGGACAATTACGGCAATACAGAGACCTCAAAAAAAGGCTAAGTCAGAAGTTGTGAAAAACTGTGATGAAGGAAAATACATCCAGAGAATAGAAAGAGGGCAAGGGTTATTGCCCACTCCAATATTATGGTACCCTTGAAATATTTGCTTATAGAGACTTCAGAATTGCTATGGATCAGGGGCTGCCACTTGTGTCACATTCTGTCACTCTCTGAATGGGAATATTTATGCTATTATTGTGATCCTATGGTTACATCCTGCAAAATGGACAGATCATTTACCTTGTGATTATATGTCTCCAAATCTAAGGGAGGCACATCTGGGTCAAATAGAGACACGACTATGCATCATCATATGCCACTCAGAAATCCTGAACTGCATTCTTTGTCTTGACTCTGTGGTATTTTGGGGTTTTCTCTCTTGGAGGAGATAAGTTTATATTTTATGCTGAAACAGAATTGAGATACCTATTTTATGATCAGAAGGAGACGAGAAGGGAATACTACGATAGACATTATGTTACAAATGTCTTTTCTGAACACGGTAGAAGTGTACTCATTCCTCCTCTTGACAATAAGCATGACCACACATCATGTTTGTCTAATGACGTGTGAATGGAATTATCATGTGAGACTTTCAGGAGTTTTTTAAAGACCCATATATCTATCTCCTTTCATAGCAACTTATCATATTCCATATGGCAGAGGGTTTATTAGCCTTGGTTACTAAATGAGGAAGTGTGAAGTAGAACTCCCATGATGGTTGTTTTCTGGAGCAACAAATGAATTATTGTTGTCATATGCCTAGAATTTTGAAGTTCTTTGCTACTGAAGAATAACCTAGTTGCTTTTGACTAACAAAGATCTTTACCAAATAAAATTATAATGCTAATCACTATGGATGACATGAGATGAATAATGAAAAATGGGCACTAAGTTCTTAATCAAAATGTCTTCAAGAGCAACTGAATTATAGGTAAAGAATTTGAAACACTTTTAAGTATTTGTGTTCATTACTTTTCATTAGTCAGTTTACTTCTGTTTGAAGAAAAGTCCTATCTTATATAAATCACTGTCTAACCAAAGATATTTGCCTTAATTCTTCTTTATCATTGATGAATGCAGGGTCAAAAAGGATGTCACAGAGGCCCTTGTGAAACCCTGTGTCTATCTAATTGCTCCTTAAAAGTAAACTTAAAGAAAACTCTTAGCACAGTAGGTGACCCCAGGCCCAAGCATATTCATGAAAATATATTTGATTAAATATGCGCAGGGCCAAATTATGGCACTATTTGCATTTTCCCATACCTAAGTATTTTGTGGTGCATATGTGATATTAATGCAGCTATTTATCTCTTTATAAAAGAGACAATAAAATGAGTATAAAGAGTGATAAAATGAGAAGCACTAGAATGAAGAAAACTTTTCAAGTTGTGAAGTTTTGTTTCAGCAAAGGCATCTCAAATTTCCATTATGGGCTATGATCTCATTAAACAACATTTTAAAAAACGATTCATAATGTTAGTGAACATACGGTGTTTAAAAATTAAATAAGCTTGCATTTATAAAAAAGTTATCTCTTCCTGGATTTGGTTTTGAATCAACTTAAGATGGTCAAGATTTCGCTTTTGAATTAACTTAATTAACAATCATCAGTAGCATCAGTTAACACCCCAAGCATTTCATCTGATCAGTGTCAGACACATTTCACTTTATTTTCACTTAAGCGCAGACACACCCAGAGGATCATTCTCACTGAGCTCTGAGCCAACACAGGGAAGAAAATCAATATGGTATCTTCAGTATCTTCAGTGCTATGCGTGTTAAGTATCATTATCTTCAATTTGTATTTGAGGGAGCTTGCCCAATGTCTGCAGCCAGGCAAAGGCAGAGCTAACATTTTAAATCTAGCCTTTCTGATTTCAAAGCCCAAGTTTATTCCTATCTACCACATAATCCCATTTCCACAGCTGTTGAAGTCTCCTATAGTTCTTTCTTCCCTAATCTTGGTATTTATCTGTTTGAGATGAATCCTAAGTACTCAACTATACTTCGAGTTTCACTCTGCTACTTTTGCAGAGCTCATATAACCTGGCTTCTATTCAGATGAGCAATTGCAGTCTAGTTATCCTTTTGAAATGGAAATCTTAACATTTTCCCAAGCCCTCCCTATGTAAGGCCAACCCATATATTTGTAGACTCCCTAAAAATAGAATGTGGTAGGCAGAATTCCAATATGGACCCCAAGATTACTGCCTCCCTGGTTTCCATGCCCGGTATTATCTCATTCCCTTAGCTAAAAGCATGTCTATGAAAATTATGGTATATAACTCTCATCTTTATGTTATGCTATATGGAAAAAGTGATTTTCAAGATTTAATTAAAGTCCTTAACCAGCTGACTTTGAGTTCTTCAGAAAAGGGATATCCTGGTTGTGTCTGACCCAATCACATGAGCCCTTAAAGAAAGTCAGCAGTTTGAAGCCAGGAAAATTTATCTGCTAGCATTGTAGAAACAAGGTGCCATGTTGTTGACACTGCCATATGTTAGGGAATGACAGGAATCCACTATGGGACCTTACTCCTGCAACCCCAACGAACTAAAATCTGTCAATAACCTGAATGCACTCGGATGTGAACCCCAAGCTCCAAATTGAGAACACAACCAGCTGACGCTTGGATTTCACTCTTGGGACACCCTGAGCAGAGAATCCAGTTATGTCAAACCAGTACTTCTGATCTATAGAACTGTGAGATAATAAATGGGTGTGGCTTTAAGCTGCTAAATTTATGATAATTTATCGCACAGGAATAAAAAGCAAATATACAGAAAATTGTACTTTCTGTGTTTACTAATGTTTGGCTTTTGCTCTGAAAAATCAATGATCAAACAGTGACACTGTCACACATTTAATTCTAGTCTTAAAACTGTATAAAAATAACAGAATTCCTATCCAACAAGTTCTGATGCTCTATGAATAGTTTGGCTTGGCTAGGATAAATTTCAACATGCCACATCCCCTTGAACATTGGCTTTATATTCTGCTATTTTTCGTGAAGGTTACTTTCGGCATCACCTTAAACCACGGACTCTCTGCCCTCTGATTTCTGACTTCCTCTTCTTTCCCAGTAGCCACTGATGAGAGTCTTGTCATTTTAGCAGGAACGCCAGAAGGAATGACATCAAACACATTGTTAAATGGCTTAAAAATATCCTGTATTTTAAAAGAGGTTAAGGGAGCTGCCACTTGAAGTTAGTTATTAACATCAATGAGATTTCTTTTTTTTTTAATTTTTTTTTCAATTTGCATCCAAGTTAGTTAGCATATAGTGCCAGTGCAATAATAATTTCAATGAGATTTCTAATAACATTTCCCTGAGTGGAAAAAAGTGATGGATATAAATTATGTGAGTTCAATTACACTAGCAGCAGGACTGTATATTTGCTAGCATTTTCTGTATTATGATTTAAAGCCATGTTTAACTTTCACTGAGTTTTGTACTTCTGATTAGACAGGTGTTCCTCCCTTTGATTTCATGCTGTTAACTTCTAAATACTGTCTGTCAGAATCTTGGCACCTTTCAAGAAGATATTACTTATATCTATAATGCTTTCATTTTGTTCTTTAAAATATGCATAGTTTTTGAATTCCTTTAAGCCCATCTGTACTGCACACCTCTGTATATCATGTCAATAGTGGAAAGTTCATCCCGAGAACAGGGATGCTGAACAGGACACCACAGCAGGAAAATTTAAAATAAAAGAAAAACACATTTATTGGCGTGAGCTATAGAAGAGGGAGAAAGATGTATACAGTGTAGAGAACTTTCTGCCAACTCCTCAATTTCAACTCCCAGCAGCCCTCATCCAAAATAGAAAGAATTCCTCCCCGTTTGGTGTAAATTCCTTTGTAGCTAGAGGAATCTGCACTGGACACGAGGGAAGAGATAGGCATGTTTTCAAGAATTCAGAAAGGTTAGCAGGAAATTAGGAGAGACAAATGACGGCCAAAGAGTAAAGTAACTTGGCATCTTAGGAACCTGGGGAACAAATCCAGAGCAAAGAAGGGCACTTTCAAAGCTGGGCAGTCCAGCCCCTGATAAATTTGATTGACGTGAAAGCTACGTGTCTCTTCCACTTTTTAAAACGCGGGTCTTGCTTCGTAACTGACAACAAACAACCCAGTGGAAAACTGGAAGCCTAGTTGCTGAACTAGCTTGGCCCTGCCTTCAATGTAATCTGTAGTCTTGAGTAAGTCACTAAGCTGTCAAAGCCATTGGATTGCAGATGTTTAAATGACTGCAATAATATTTACGTAACTCATAGGGCACTTTCAGGGTTTCATTAATTCTGATTTGTAAAATGTCTCTTTCTCCTTAAGGCCTTTAAATGGAAAGTACTGAAATATATAAAGGAGGATTATCATTTCCTTTCAAATGATTGATTGCAAGAATGCAGTCATATGCTACATTGCTAGTTGTCACCAATAAGAGTCAAGTCAAAATTTAAAACTGATTATGTCTTAAATGTTGCCTTTTCTTTTTCTTGATGAATGTTTCAGGGTAAATGTACAACATATCTTAAATACATGGCAAGAAAAGAGGTACAGACAACTCCCTACGCACAGTTATCTTGCTATATTTGGTAGACAGGCATTGGTCTCAAGGTAATGGAGAGTCATTATCTCAAATGTTTGAAATTAAAATAGCACTTAGAAAACAAACAAACAAACAAAAAACCCCAATTTCCATGCCCTTGTGGTTTAGTGCATTATTTCTCTACCAGTGCAGTGAGTTAGGCATCTCACTTCAGGAGTCTTTGATAGCTCACATTTAATAGCTTTCAATACATATACATATATACACGTACATACGTACATATACACTGCAGAGTCTTATAATAGGCAAATGACACTACCGAACATTATGGGAATCACAGAGCATGAGCATTCATCCCCAGATGAACCTAAATTTTACCCTGATGGGTAACATATGTAAACATAAAAAGTTACTGAAAATATGACTAAAATGCAAAGCACTGTAAGTTCTAGGTGAGTACCAGAAACATTAAGTACAAAAATGATAATTGCCCTCAAATGCATTTCTTTTTAAAAACCACACTAAGATCAGAAATTTTTGTCAAGGCTGATGTGATGATTTCCGGGTGAGGCCCAGAGGAACTATGATGAACAAATAAACGCCCTCCCTTGACCCTCATATACCTTTTTGTTTTCCTTAATTTGCTTTGAGTCGAGCTTTCTTTCACTTGCTACTGAGCGGAGAAAATATATTTAAAGTTTTCAAATAATTTCGTGGTGCCCAGGTGGCTCAGTCATTTCAGCATCCAATTCTTGATTTTTGGCTCTGGTCATGATCACACAGTTCATGAGATCAAGTTCATGTCACTTCGCTGACAGTGGAGAGCCTGCTTGGGATTCTCTCTCTCTCCCTCCTTCTTTCTCTCTCCCTCCCCTGCTCACTTGCAAATGTGCTCTCTCTCTCTCTCTCTCTCTCAAATAAACGTTTTCAAATAAATAAATAAATAAATAAATAAATAAATAAATAAATAAATACAAGCTTTAAAATAACCTAAATAGATTTAGTGTTTTGTGACATGGCCCAGGAACTATATAAACTATCCATAGATCAGCAGTTTGATCATCAACATGAAAATTGTTTTTAAAAAATCTTGCTCTTTTTATGGGATGAGCTAATTCTTGGGAAAACTGATATTGGGCATGCTTGTGTCCAGAAAAGTAGAGTGAGCTATTAGGTAAATTTTATGTTGTTATCAACTTTGCTTTAATGCCATGTATACTTACCATTTTTTAAAGTTAATGCCTTTCATAAGAATCTTTACAAAATCTATTAGAAGTCAGCACAGGGTTAATAGGTTTAATTTAATAGTGCAATTTAATTTAAGTAAAATGAATTTTCTATATATAATCAAGAAAAAAAGTTATCAATTTAGAGTAACATGGGAATTCAGTATTGCATTTCATGAATTATTTCTATGAAGGATCTGTTTTATTTACTACTTAGAAAACTGTATTGCTCATGAAATGTGGTTAATCATCCACTCATATCCTAGGAAAAACAAAACAAAATGTTATTCTACGTAGAAACTATGCAGCCATCTCATTTAAAAATACCAGCCGCATAGTTTTTTTTTAACTGTTTTCTAATGCATAATGTGTCTAAGAGTGTTAGTGGATTATAGAATCCCAGCATACGGTTTTTATTCAACTGTGGCTTGGCACCTTGGGGGAGCTCTGCATTGGAATCAAGTAATTTGCAACCATGGTTGAAACATGTATGTCTCTTCCTTTCTTTTTAAAAGCTGCACATTTTAGGGGCGCCTGGGTGGCGCAGTCGGTTAAGCATCCGACTTCAGCCAGGTCACGATCTCGCGGTCCATGAGTTCGAGCCCCGCGTCAGGCTCTGGGCTGTTGGCTCGGAGCCTGGAGCCTGTTTCCGATTCTGTGTCTCCCTCTCTCTCTGCCCCTCCCCCGTTCATGCTCTGTCTCTCTCTGTCCCAAAAATAAATAAAAAACGTTGAAAAAAAATTAAAAAAAAATAAAAAATAAAAAAAAAAAATAAAAGCTGCACATTTTGTGTCTATACACAGGTACTTAAACAGCAATCATTCAAATTATTATCAGTTATGAATTAGTTTAAACTTTATAGGTACACTTAAAATGAATTTACCTATGATAATACTTTAACAGCTGTTACTAAAAACAGAAGTGAATATAATATTTGAAAAAAAAAATTATAGTGGACAGAAAACCAGGCTTATGGCCAGATTGGACTAATCCAAGTATACTTTGTGGTCCTACCCAGAGGACCACCAAGAAAGTTATGTGACTATCTTGGAAACTTCTAATCTGTGAGGCATGTAGGAAAGCAATGAGAAAGTGGTTATTCCAGAAGGCCTGCTTGGCTCTTCATTTTGACCTGTTGATAATGGAAGCAAAGAAGCCATAGAAAATCTAAGGGTCCAGACAAGTCTCCTGTTCCTGAATAAATCCATGAATACCATCTACTAACTCTCTGGAACTGGATAAAATAATCCTTATTAAAGGGTTGGGTTGACAAATCAATAACATAAAAGAAGAACAATATTAAGAAGAAGGACAATATTAAGGTTTTGAGATTTGGACCAAATTCTTAAGATATATATTGAGTCAAATATTTTCTTCACTTTAATATTCTCTTTTTTTCCCCCAAAGAGAGAATCCCACTTAATATTATGAAGTAACAGGCTCCAGTATAGTATTTTAAAAATACTTATAAAATTTTATTGTTATACCTTCTGAGAATATTTTCTATTAATAGAAAGTTTTGAGCAACTTACCTGAAAAAATTAATTATTTATGATCACATATTTGATCCATCTTTGGTTCTCCTGCCATATTGCAGGAGAAATCTTCAAAGGGTTGTCTACACAAGGAAGAGAAATCTTATTTGGCTTTCAGTATAGAGGATTGTTCCTTGTATGTGTAGGAACAACCATGTTTCCTTGTGTCCCTGAAAATGCCATGTAATGTCATTGTTACATAGTTGCAGACATTTGCTGTTCTAAGAACTTAAAACATAATTTGAGTCTAAAAGCCATCATGAGACAAATGCTATTTTATTGCTAGAATAAACCTTAACAGTATGCTGAATCAATTATCCTTTTGGAAACCATTCTGGTATTATAGTGTTGCCCAGGATGTACTGGCATATTGCATTTCTGACTTGCTATTTAGAAAAAAAAATATGAATATTTACTGATTTCAACATTCCTTTTTGTGTATAAATGAGTGAAGCATTTGGCTCTGGCCAAGTCTAAGAAAAATGTCATTCATTTATCATGATAAACAGATCATATAAGCAGGGAAAGACTAGTAATAAATAGGAGAGAAAAAGCATGTTCTTAGTGCCACCAATACTTACTAAATTTTATAGAAAAAAAAAACACAAGGAAACAATTTGCTATAATAAAATCAGAATAAGGTAAACATTTACTCAGTGTACAATTCCTGTAATCTGTCATTTCCTTTCCATCTTTACTATGTTGCCCTAATTTAGATTTTTATCTTTTCTGCCCTGGATTGTTGATCTTTCTCCCATGCAGCTAGAGTATTCACACTGCAACATAAATCAAACCACACGATCTCCCTGCTAATTGTTTTTCCAATGGATCTCTGATGTCCGAATCTATTACTTGACCCTTACCAAATGGTAGTTTCGCTTCTTGGTACACCTTCTTTTATAATTTAGTAATACAAACTGTATTCAGTAGACTTCCACACATATATTCTGACAGGCTTTCTGGACTTACTCAAATCCTCTGCTGGAGTGACCTGCCTATATATTTTCCACCTGGACAATTTTAGTGTATCCTTTATGACTTGATTTAACTGGAATGGAGTTATTGTCACAAGAGTATTCATGCCCCCTCCCCCAGAACCCCTCTCTCTTGCACGTCTCTACCTTAGCACTTATCACTTTATTTTAACCTTATGTTGTGTGTTTCTGTCTCTTTCGACCCTAAGTTCCCCGAAACCATTTTTATATCCTTAACAACTAGCATGCTTGACGTATAGTTAACTCATAATAAATGTTTGTTAGGATGAACTAAATTAAATTCACAGAGCTTGCATTATTACTTAAATAATTCTCAGGCAAATATTTAAGATAGCCATGACTGAGATTATCATTTATGTTTTACACATGAGAAAAACTGAGGCTTGAAGAGTTAAAGTGGCTGATTCTAAATCGCATGTGGAGTTAGAGGAAATGCTCAAACTAAAATTCAGATCTTCTGTTTTCAGACTTTGTTTTCTAGAACACAGACACCAATGAATTAAAGTTCTGGTCTCAAGTTTTACACTAAACTCACTGGGTGATATTGGGCATGCCATGTGAGCTCATTTGGTTTGTTGCCTCTTTTGTAAATTTGAGCACTAAACAGGCTCTGGACTCCTGCCCTTTTGTTTAATGGTCTACCGAGGCCAAAACAAACAGTTTTTACCCGGCACTACATTACTCTGGTTTTACACTTCTACCAACTTTTTCCCCACAATATTAATGTTTTGAACACCTAAATTATTGCTCATATTCACATGATTCCTTTGTGTTCGTTATTGAGATATTGAGAGAGTCAACTCAATAGCTCTACTCCTGATTTTCTTAGATCAAATGACATAGAAAACGTAACAGATGTAGAAAGAAAACATTATTATTGAGACAGGCTAAATTGGAAGATATAGTTTAGTGTGTTTGTGAAATGAGCTTTCTAAGCCCTGTCTCTCTGGTTAGACTTTGGGATAACCCAAAAACAAAGGCTTCTACTGCTCTAAGTGAATGAGCAAAAAACAAAACCAAAAACAGTTAACACACAAAAAGCCCAGAAAATAAAATAGCAAATCTCTGAAGAGAAGGTGATCCATTGATTATCTTCCTTCAGTCTACAAACATGACTAGTGGCAGTCATCCCTACCCAGGTAACTCACTTTCTTTCCATGGTTTTATCTACTGAATCAGTAGCACTGTATAATAAACCATGCCAAAACTCCATAGCTCACAACAATAGGTGTGTATTTAGCCCATCAAATGTTGGCCACATATATGGGACTCAGCCAGGGGATTCATTTGGTCATGACTGGATTGCTTTACATAGCTGGGATTTGATTGCCTATTGATTGATACAGAATGATCTTATCTAGGACTGCAAGGATGACTGGAAAAATTCACTTGGTTTTCCTCTGTCTGTGGGTTTCTCACATCTCTTAGGCAGATGAGCTTGAACATGGTTTTACCATGTGACACCAGTACAAGAACAAACAAGCCAAATTGTTCAAGAGTGAAACAGAAATAAGCAAGTGTTTTTTGAGACCCTGAATATAAATAACATTCACTGCTGTCCACAGAAAATTACATGGCAAAGCCTAGAGTCAATGTGAGGATGTAGCTAACAGAGAGGTAAGAAGAAATGAAACCATTAATCATCTATACATGGGGAGAAATAAGGGGAAGGAAAATAGGTCATAAGCGTTTAAAGAATAATCCTCTTCCTGGAAATGGAAAGACTGAGCTAAGTGATTATTCTCTCTCTCTCTCTCTCTCTCTCTCTCTCTCCCTCTCTCTCTCTCTCTTTTATTTTTGGAGTTAGACTAAGTTTTTCATTATAGTTTTTAATTTTTTTAATTTTTAAATTTTATTTTTTAAATTTACATCCAAATTAGTTAGCATATAGTGTGACAATGATTTCAGGAGTAGATTCCTTAGTGTCCCTTACCCATTTAGCCCATCCCCCCCTCCCACACCCCCTCCAGTAACCCTCTGTTTGTTCTCCATATTTCAGAGTCTCTTATGTTTTGTCCCTCCCATTTTTATATTATGTTTGCTTCCCTTCCCTTATGTTCATCTGTTTTGTGTCAAGTCCTCATATGAGTGAAGTCATATGGTATTTGTTTTTCTCGAGTGAAGTCAAAGGGTATTTGTCTTTCTCTTCCTGGCTAATTTCGCTTAGCATAATACCGTGTAGTTCCACCCACATAGTTGCAAATGGCAAGCTTTCATTCTTTTTGATTGCTGAGTGATACTCCATTGTATATAGTTATTTATTTTTTAATTTATTTTTTTAAATGTATTTAAGTTCACTTTAGTTAGCATACAGTGTAGTATTTGTTTCAGGAGTAGAACCCGCTGATTCACCACTTACCTAAAACATCCAGTGCTCATCCCAGCAGGTACCCTCCTTAATTCCTATCACCCATTTAGCCCATCCTCCCACCCACCTCCCCTCCAACAACCCTCGGTTTGTTCGCTATGTTTAAGAGTCTTATAGTTTGGCTCCCTCTTTGTTTTTGTCTTATTTATCCTTCCCTTTCCCTATGTCCATCTGTTGTGTTTCTTAAATTCCACAAGAGTGAAATCATATGATATCTGACTTTGACTGACTTATTTTACTTAGCATAATACACTCTAGTTCTATCCACATTGTTGCAAATAGCAAGATTTTATTCTTTTTCATTGCTGAGTAGCATTCCATTGTATCTTCTTTATCCATTCGTTAGTTGATGGACATCTGGACTCTTTCCATAATTTGGCTATCATTGATAGCTCCACTATAAACACTGGGGTGCATATGCCCCTTCGAATCAGCATTTTTGTATCATTTGGATAAATCCCTAGTAGTGCAATAGCTGGGTCCTACGGTAGTTTTGTTTCTAAGTGATTATTCTAATCCACATACCAAGCACTGGTTTGATCATTGTTTTAAGGAAAGGCAAAGTCATGAGCTTAGTAAGAGTGTGAGCCAGTGGATTTTTCATAGAATATATATCACGGTTTCAAAAATACAGCCTAATCACTAATAATCAGCTTGAAATCCCACAACAGACCAGGTAAGCGACTGAAATCATTTCAGTTAAACTCATCACACCTATTGGAAAAACAAACAAAAAATGTATACCATCATATCCTGTGTATCATGAAGTAGCAATTACATATAAAACTATTCATACATGTGGTTATACATACAAAAAGACCTGTGTAGCTCTTGTCAGACAAAACTTCTAGTAGATAATTTGGACAAAATATTTGGACAAAATATTAAATTTGGACAAAATATTAAAAAAAAAAACAAACCTGAAGTCACTGGAGAGTGACCAAAAGCAAACAGAGCCCAGTGAACAATAAAGAGGTAACAAAGTTACTGATGCACACTGCTTCAGGCTGAGTAAGCACTCTTTCACAAAAGAACACTTACTGTATGTTTCCCTTAATATGGGCGTTGAGCACAGGTAAAGCTAATCTCTACTGGAAAACAGTTGGAAGTTATTGCCTATATGGGAATTTAGATTTACTGGGAAGAAACAGGAAGGGGTATCCCAGAGCAGCAGCAGTACTCGATCTTGATAGGAGTTAGCGTTCCAGAAGCAATTGTATCTGTCAAACTGTATCAAATACCTTTCCAGTTGGTGCATTTCATGTATGGGAATTTTACCTCAAAATAAACTAGAAACAAATATTGAACTCTGGTTCCTAATATGCATGCTGAAGTATAGGGGCCAAAGTAAACAGATGCCTGCAATTTTAAAATAAAGCAAAAATAATGGGCTAATAGAATAATTGCTGGGTGGACAGATATATAATAAAACAAGTATAGTAAAAGGCCTGTTACAAAATCTAGGTAGTATGGATATGGTGTTCCATGGAAAAGTATTTCTACTTTTCTGAATATTTGAATGTTTGTAATAAAACTATACGAAAATGGAAAATGTTTATCTAATATAAATTACACATCTATAAAATATTATAAATAAATGTAAAATATTTTGCCATGGCACGTCAGGAGGCAGTTAAAAATTGAACTCAACTGTGCTTCATTGGCTCTCGCTTTTGATTGCTAGTGCAACCTCCAATTTCCAAAAAAAAAAACCTACTGCCCAAATGTGTGTGGGAGTGCCATTCTTTACAGATGTGTGGCTGCTCTTGACGTCCATGGGGTTGCCTTGACCTCAACTACAGATCCAGAATAAATTCTATATTATCACCCTCACCTCAAAGCAATGGGTAGAGGATCTAAGAAGGTCCAATGAGAATCAACATCAATATTTTTCCTAAATAGCTGCGTAAGAGATACTCTCACTCACCTGGATGAGGACAATGCATACGACTCTTTCCCCTACGAACAGAGCCAAGCGGAGAACACAACTGTTTGATGGAGCAGGGAAGAACCAAGAGAGTCACGGGGAATTGGAGTTGTAGTCTCAAACATATTGTAGCCTCTGGGTCAAAAACAACCTTAAGCTGAAATGACCTCTGGTTATTCTACTTTCATAAATGTTCACATTGTTTTAAGGTATTTTCGATTATAATTTTAAGTAATCGTCAACCAAAGTCCTACCAGTATGGCACAATCTTATCCCTTGGATATGCTAAAAAATATTCTCTCCTCTAAAAAGTAAGATTCTTTTGCATGTTCTCATCTTCTGCTGGGTTTGTCATTCTTCACCATGTCTTGGGGGTATTGTATAGCATGCTATGCTGAACAGAACTGATACTGATGCCTGGTATTTTTAGTCCCATGTGCATTATCACCCCTTCTTCCAAATTCCACTTCTGTCTTTTGCTTACTTGCTGCCTATTTATTTATTTATTTATTTATTTATTTATTGGCTATTCCAACATACTAGATGTGCCACATATGCTCAAGGATGAGGATATTGTAGGGGAAAATATATTTCTCCTCTGCAATGTAGTAGAGCAAAGCTGTTTGGGCTCCTAGGTCTCACAAAGACTGAACTGAAACGTATCACAGTTTTGGCCTCTGACAATCTGTCTGCTTAGAACTCAGGCGTCAGTCCCTGGGTTTTAGGTTTATAGAAAAATGAAAAAACAAAACAAAACAAAACAAAAAACCGGACATTAAATTACACACAAAACCTCTTCACTGCCCCAATTTTAGGGTTTTGGTATTCCTTGGAATTTACCATAATTAAGTCTCTTCTCTTTGGCTGAATTATTTTGGAAGAAACTTCAATCAGTTGTGCAAATAGCATTCTAATGCTGCCAGTCAGGTATACCTGATATGGTTGAAATGCAGTCACTTACTATAACCCAGATGCTTACTATGTAATGATTTCATCCTCTTGAGGAAGAGGTAGACCATTATGCTTAGTGGTTAACCTTCCTCGTTTTAGAGTTACACAGCTTTGGTATGAAACTGAGATCAGCCTGTATTTCTAATTGTATAATCTTGGGTACATTCCTAAGTTTTAAAAGGCTTGGTTTTCTCATCTCTGTCATCTGCATTGTTTGTTATAGCAGCCGCTAGCAACATGAGGCTCTCAGGCACTTGAAATGTGGTTAGTCCAAATTGAAATGTGTTGTAAATGTAAAATACATACTTTTAGGAGATTTAGTATAAAAAAAGAACGTAATTTATCTCACTAATATTATTAAATATTGAATATGTGTTGAAACAATATTTTGGATATATTGGGTAAAGACTGTTAACATTAATTTTACCTGTTTCAGTTTATTTTTTAAAATTGTACTAGACAATTTTAAATTATGTAAGTTATTCATTTATAATTCAAATATTATAATTCAAATAATTACTTAATAATTTAAAAAATGAATGAACAGTGAAATAATGTTACTCACGTAATTCTAGTGGACAGCATTATGCTGATAATAATGTATATATCACAAAAGTATGATGAAAATTTTTTAAAAGTTTGTGAATTATTAATGGAGTTATCACATAGTGAAACCTGAATAAACATTAGCTATTTTTTCCTTTTTTATGAACAATATACATTAATAGTATCTAAAGTACTTTGCACAAAATTTTAGTTAATCCTGAAAAACCAAGCTCTAATGTTTTTCTAACATACCTACTTCTCTACTGGACATAAAAAACCTCAAATTAGTAACTTGCTTAGGAACAGTTTATAAATGTCTGAGATAAACACTGTCATTATTCTAAAAATAAACTTAGATTTTTTTACAACAAAATAATTTTAGCTTTGTACTTTTAATAGTGTTCAGTGTGACAATAAAGTCAACTCCGTAGTTTATTAAACAGACCAAGAATCTCAGTCCAGATTGTTGTAAATTTCCACCATGGTCATTGGTGGCTAAAGCAATAATTCACCAAAGCTACATCTATTGTTAGCATGGACTATAGTCCACGGTAGTTTTTCCTCATTGTTAACACTTGCTTGCTCACTTTTGTTCTTTCCCTCTCTGACTCGGATTGAAAGAGATCAAACCGAAACCTGGCAGGGAATTTAAAAGAATTCCTCAAACCCCAATCAATCCTTTAACTGATTTGATAATCTAGATAAATAAAAGTGAAAGAACTACAAGTTCATGCATGACTGATCCAATTATTTCTTTCTTTTCAAGGGTGACATTGATTGTCTCTGTTTGTTGTAATTAATCCAAAAGTTTAAGGTTTCTCAATTGAAGAGAATGTCGTTTTATTTTTTCTTTTCAGTCTTCAGGACTTGGTACAAATTCACTGGATTCTTCTTTTTTTTCATTTTCATGAGTATATGTACTTGGGATTTATTGAAGCTGGACTCCTAAGGCTCAGAAAGATGTTTTAGGCATACTCAAGCAAAAGACAAAGCACAGACATTGCGAATAAGCACTGTGTCTTCCTGTTCCGACTCTTGAAACAGAGTAAGCTGTGATTGAATTTGTGCTTTATCGTGTATGAACTGTGCCTTTTGGCTAGTTACATCTGAAATCTCACTTTTATCCTCTACAAAAATAGCACCCCGTGTCATGGATTTTTTATGATCATTAAATGAAAAAAATCCTAGAAAAATCTACTTATTCTGGGTCCTAAACTATAATGCACACTCAATGCATATTAGTTGTTTTGTTGTTATAGTTGTTTTTAGATTTGCTGTTTTTATTGACAGATATGGTGAAAAATCACAGACCTCAATGTTTTCCACATTCTATATCATTGAATTATGTATGTCACTAAAAGACAGTAGAATTCAAAGTAAAAGAAGAGAGATGAGTTGAATTCACCCAATTTATTCATATTTAACCCTTTACAAATTACTGAGAATGGTAAACTAGGGTTGACAATATCTGTCTCATAGCAATAAATGAGAAATATTATAGTAGTATTTAGGATAGCAATAGATACATAGTAGAAACTCAGTGAATGGTAACTTTCTCTCTCTTTTTAAATTTCATTTAATTTAATACGTAAGAAAAGATGTTGTTCTTTACATGTAGGCCTCTATGTAATGACTGTGGGGCAAATTGCAGTCTCATGAATTTGAACCATTAAATGTCATTTTGAAAAGAAAATAATTAGAAATGATATAAAGCCTGATAAATACTTTAAAATTCTAGTATAGATGTACTTTGCCAACAAATACAATTATAAAGGTTTTATAGAAATAGTAATTTTATGGGATGCGTGGATGGCTCAGTTGGTTAAGCATCTGACTCTTGATTTCGGCTCAGGTCATGATCTCGCTACTCATGGGATCAAGCCATGCATTGGGCTCTGCTGACAGCACGGAACCTGCTTAGGATTCTCTCTTTCTCTCTCTCTCTCTCTCTCTCTGCCCCTCCCCCACTCATGCTGCTCTCTCTCTGAAAATAAATAAACTTAAAGGAAGTAGTAATTACGTGATAGATATGTTACTGAACATCTCAACTTCACAGTGCATTTGAAACTGGGATAAGTGCTAGACGTTCCCAGTTTTATTTCATTATTTTTTTTCAAACAATTTTTGGGCAAATCATATTATTTATCAGTAATTCTTCTTCATTATATTCACATTCATAACCTTAGTTGGTTCTTGCTTAAAAGTCAAAACTGCTTGATAATGAATTTTAGGTCAGGAAATATTTTTACTACTCAAATTACTTCCTGAAGTTATTTCTTCTTAGGCTTTTGACTGGGTTTGGACAAGCCAGGGTAAAGTTATCACCAAAAGTATGTTTCGCCCATGGTCGAATATAGGGAAAGTTTACCTTGGAATTTAAAGGCTGGAACATTGATTTTCCTTTTTAAATGGATAAAGATTTGGCATAGTGTCAAAGAACTCAGTGGTTTATATTCCAATTGGAAAATAAAAGTTTCAATTTGCAAAATTATATTTCATTTTGGAAGTAAAAACTATGATATAGCCAAATGTATGCAGAGAATGTTCCTTTTTGCTTATTTCTTTCACAAATCCATTAAGCTCAGACAATCTTTCCAAATAATTGGACTTGTAATTGATAATGCACATGACTTAATTGTTAAAAGCATGGATGGATAAAACGGAAAAGAAAATAAATTACTGAAGCTGAACTTTCTTAAGCAAGGGCATAGTACTTTTGTACTGCAGTCCTGGAAGCATAGTAATAATTTTAATACAATTAATTATAGATTATTTCAAACATTTGATACTATTTCATATTTTTTTTCAAAAAGTATTGGTTACATTTGTATTAAGGATTTGCATATTTGAAGAGGTTAGTGCTCAGAGTGTGTAACTAAAATGAAAACAATGTTTATGCAAAGTAACATCTGAAACATTTCTTCAAATATCCATAAAACATAAGAGTATATATATTTTCTTGACAAAAATATTATGTAATATTGAGATGGGTCTGCAGTAAATGTAGATTTCCTGACCCATGCTCACTAAAGTTACATGGCTGTTGGGTTGCAATGGCCAGAAGAGTTTGTCTCTTTCTCTCCCTTTCTCTCTACCAATACCACAACAGCATTTAACTTAAATGTATGATTTTTATGCTTCTATAGCAGTAGCTCTAATGTCATGGTTTTGTGTGTGTGTGTGTGTGTGTGTGTGTGTGTGTGTGTGTGTGCGTGCGTGTGCTATTCTAGTTGAGAAACTTAACAGAAGACCATGGAGGAGGGGAAGGGGAAAAAAGTTACAAACAGAGAGGGAGGGAGGCAAACCACAAGAAACTCTTAAATACAGAGAACAAACTGACTGTTGAATGGGGGTAGGGGAGAGGGGAAAGTGGGTGATGGGCACTGAGGAGGGCACTTTTTGGGATGAACACAGGGTGTTGTATGGAAACCAATTTGACAATAAACTATATTTTAAAAAAAAGAAAAGAAAAAAATCTAAAAGTAAATTAAAAACACCTACAGCTGTTTGCTCTTCTCCAAGACCTTAGCTCTGATTTTGACCCACCTAATGGTCTGCAGGAAGCTGAAAGTCATTCCCATCAATAAGATATGCATTCTTAGCTCAAATATTTCTTAGCTCAATAAAATATTTTGCTTGTTTGAAAAGTGAATTTGATTGATACTAACATGTGTGACACATTATGCTTTACAATGCATCCTCATAGATAATGTAACTCAATTATTCTGACCCTATGACCTTTACTAATTATTCATTTTCATATAAAATATCAGAAATTATTTGAGGTAACATTTGCCATATATTAAAAGTGTGTTTTGAATATATCTCACATTAACCACTAAAGTATATGACAATTGAATGTGTGTTTAGATGATTTTAGAACTATCGGAAGAGTCTGTTCATTCAGATAAAATATTAATAAGATTTTGAATATAGTTGAATAAGCACTTGGGGTACTTTATTTTCTCAGCCAATTATAATTGTGTCACAAAGAAAATATCTAAGATAAAGTAAAATCAAATACCATGGTGTGTGTGTGTGTGTGTGTGTGTGTGTGTGTGTGATTATTCTCAATCCATAAACTTAATCCTTTCTCATAGAGGTTGCCTCTAAGTGCTCTAGTTAAAATTCTTTCCCCCAGAGAAATCTCAAACCAATCTCAAACTTGGTTTTCAAATATTTTCTTTGTATCTCTCATATACGTACTGAGTATTGTGTCTTTGTGAGAATGTCTGTGTATGTGTGTGGTCATGTGGTCCTTTAAAGAGGGACCAAGATGTTTCAATTGATCACTCTATTCCCTGCTTCCTACCTGTTCTAAGCAAAGAACAGAGTTCAACTTCCAACTAATATTTTTCCAATGCCTTTCATGTGCCAGGCAGTTAGAGATGCTGAATATCAGCGGTAAACAAAACAAAATAGAAACAACAAAAAGCAAGGTAATTACACATGTAATAATGGACATTGATTAAAATGCTGTTCTTGATTTATTATCTACACAGTCATGAGGATATAGATGAAACTTTTAATGGGTAAATGTAATTGTGTATTTTATTTGGCTTTTATCTATGCAAAACTCTAATTTAGACAAGAGAAAATGAATAAGGACAAGATGAAGGAGGAGGAAGTGAAAAAGAAGGAAAACGAAGAAGCAGAAGGAGAAGGGTGGGGGGGTGGGGAGAGTTGCAGTGGGAAGGATGTGTTTTTTGTTCCAGTAAAACATTAGCTTGAAATATCTTTTAGTACCAATGCATAAATGGCCTTCTTGTTGTTTTTTTCTTTTTCTAACACCTCTTTACACGTTTTATCTATCCCCGGAATAATGCTATTCTCATATATATTCCCCATAGGTTTTGAGGAATAGTTTACATGATATAAACCCACCTATTTTAAGTGTATAGTGTGATTCAATTGTGGTGAATGTATAGTCCCATAACTTGTCTCACAATCAAGAGAGAAAAATGCCCTTTCACCTGAAATAGTTATTTTGTATCCCTTTGCAGTCTATGCCCTCTCCCACCCCCCCCCACCACCCCAGATGACCTCTAAACTTTTTCCTTTACAGTAGTTAGTTTGATTGGATATAGTTGGGTATAGTTAATTGGGTAAATAGTAGTGTTATTGTGGGTCGCATGGTGTGTATATGTTAACTTTAGTAGCTGCTGCCATAGTCCAAAGTGGTTATAACATTTTACATTCCAACCAACAGTGTATGAAAGTTCTAGATGTTCCACATTTTTATCTGCAGTTGGTATTATAAATCTTTTAGACTTAATTCTTAAAAAAAAGTTTTTTTAATCTTTATTTATTTTTGAGAGAGAGAGAGAGAGAGAGTGCAAGCGGGGGAGGAACAGAGAGAGAGGGACATACAGAATCCGTAGCAGGCTCCTGGCTCCCAGCTGTCAGCACAGAGCCCAATGCAGGGCTTGAACTCACCAACCCTGAGATCATGAGCTGAGCTGAAGATGGTCGGCCAACCAGCTGAGCCACCCAGGCGCCCCTAGACTTAATTCTAAGGATATCTTTCTGTGCTTGCATTTCCCTGATGACTAGAGATGTTGAGTATTTTCACATTTATTGATCATTGTATACCTTGTTGTATGAAGTGTCTGTTCAAATTGTTTACCATTTTTGTTTGTTTCATTGAGTTCATTATTTTCGTAATACTAAGAGTTATTTCATATTCTGCCTATAAGCTCCATTAGATACATGATTTGCAATTGGAATATTTAATCCATTAATATTTGTCATAATATTTACTATAAATTTGAATTTGCCTACCATTTTATTAATAGTTTTCTACATGCTACATTAATAGTTTTCTGTGCTGTTTATCCCTCTTCTTATTGACTCTTTTTTGAAGGGGGATTATTTCAATATTTGTTAGAATTCTACTTTAATTTTTGCATGAGTTTTAGTGGTTGTATAGAGACTACAGTATACAGTTTGTGCAGTGAGTGTTTTATCACTTTATGTCAAGTATATAAATCTGGTTAATAATTAAGTCCATATCTGGTTTATTTCAGTGCTATTTTCTTTTTTAACATTTTTTTAACATTTATTTATTATTGAGAGACAGAGAGTGACAGAGCATGAGCATGGGAGGTGCAGAGAGAGGAGGAGACACAGAATCTGGAGGAGGCTCCAGGTTCTGAGCTGTTAGCACGGAATGCAACGTGGGGCTAGAACTCACAAACTTCCAGATCATGATCTGAGCTGAAGTCAGACTCCCAACAGACTGCCACCCAGGCACACCTGTTATTTTCTTTTCTCCAGGAAATATGTCCCTTTTTATTTCATTTTGGTTATTATATAATCAACAATTTTGAATTTATCTTGACCATGGTTTCACAAATTGTGAAACTTGTGATTGAATCTTTTCTCAGATGAGTTTTGTTTCTTTTGTGTAGCTCGCAGTTACCTTTGCTGGACTTGAACTGCGTAGTCTGTTGCCTGAACTTTGACCTAAATTCACTTTTCTTGTCTCTTGTTGAGGTGCTTTGAGTCTGCCCTGCATGTACATAATTCCAGGGTTATTCAGAAATGGGGATAAAGTTTGACAATCCAGTTTCATTTTTTTTTTTCCATCTTGATATTCCCCCCACTCTTTTTACAGCCACAGTTTCTCTGGCTTCAGTTTGCTGGTTCCCCCCGCCCCCTCAAAACGTTTTCAAGGGTTTTGTTGTTTGGTTTATTTGTCTTTTTTGTTGTTGTTGTTGTTTATTTGTTTTTTGTTTTTGTTTTTGTTTTGTTTTTTGCTTCAGGCACTTGTATTGAACTTAACCCCAGACTGAAGCTGTAAAAACTGAAACTCATTTTCTTTCACAGATGTGCTTTCCTCAGTGGCTTACGATAGTTTTTTTGGTTTTGTTTGTGTGCCTTAATTTTATCAGGTTTCATAGTTGTTTTCTGCTGGGACATTAGTACATCAGTCCCTTGACTGATGTAGTGGTTAATTGTATATGTCAACCTGACAGAGCTAAGGGATGACCAGATAGCTGATAAAACATTATTTTGGGGTTTGTCTGTGAGGGTGTTTGCAGAAGAGATCAGCATTTGTTATGAGTAGACTCAGTAAAGAAGACCTCCCCTCACAAGTACGAATAGGCATCATCCAGTCTTTAAGGGCCTGAATACAAGTGGGAGGAGGAGCAAATTCTCTTTCTCACTGACCTGGGTTATCCATTTTCTGCCTTCAGACCCCAGAGCTCCTGGTTTTCATGCCTTCGCGCTTAAGATTGAATATCCCTGGCTCTCCTGGTTCTCTGGCAGATAGCAGATTGCAGGACGTCACCGTCTACATACTAGTGAGCCACTTCCTATAATTAATCTCCTCTCTTAGAATTTTGTGTCCTAGATATGGGTTTGTGCCTGGACTCTTTTAGGCGCTAGCTTTATGAACGTTAGTCTAGTTACGTATGTCCAGATTTTAGGGAAGGGTTCATGTATTTAGAAGTATAAAAATATACTTACAATATTAAATATTTCATTTAAGATATCGGTAGGTAATCATTGGGTACTGAGATGAATGCAATCATGAAGATATTTAGAAATATTTTTCTTTTCTTTCTATTAAAAACTTTTTTTGGGGGGCGTGGGGAGTGGATGATAGACATCTTTTAGGTCAGGTGGTTTATACCATTTTTAATTTTTACCTCTTTAAAGGGCTAAACTAGTTTACTATAAATTGGAAAATAAACCATGAAACAAATTGTCTTTTGCAGTCTAATATAGGACTTGACTCAAACGATAATATCGTTTTTAAAAACTAAGCCATTTTGTGTTTCGAAACTCCTGGATTCATATGACCTGTGTGATATGAATCTTTTAGGACTGGTTATTCTTGAAATCTATTATCTAGTTCTATTAAATATGATATTCCAGCATAGATGAGAGTTTTCAGATTTTGTCCTCAGTGGGATTTGTGTGAGTGGATACAAATAGCAAAATAAATAAATAAATAAATAAATAAATAAATAAATAAATAAATAATCCTCTTTTTGGAATTTAGACGTTTAAGTCTATTTTAAGCCCACAATAAAATATTCCTGGTAAATGCACCCTTATGCTGATTGTTTTGCCAAAAAGAGCCTATTTTTGCCTCTTATCCTAAATTAGAAATTTTAGGAATATTTGAAAGTAGAAGGCATACTCAGGCATACTTTTGGTCATGCAAAAGAATATCTAATTAACCCAAAGACACACTAAATTAAAAACATGAAGTCAGTGTGTTCATACAGAGGTCAACATACCCTTGGCTTCCTTAGTCTCAGTTTGTACATGTACGTTGTTTTGCTCAACTGGCTCTTTGAACATGGTACTGTCTTGATATATATTACCAGGTATCTGCTTTGGAAAATTCAGATCAAGTTTCTCCAAACCCTGGTTTGGATACACCCTCACCTGTGTGCTTGGCTCCTTAGATCTTTTAAAATTTGTCACTGATATCATATAACTTTAAAGGGAAGGTAAAGAAGGAAATTTCTTTTGTCTATATTCTATCTCTGTAGACTTTCCTCACCACTTGCTCCCTTCTATCTCCAAGACATTTTCTCTGTTGGGTTGTCACTTTTGTTTTTTTCTGAGTTCTGTTTTATTTCTAGGTATTGCTGGAGTAACCCATTCCTCTTTTTCCGAAGGTATAATTCTGGTTTACAGCCATGTTACCTAACGTTATGAGTTAACAGCAGATTATTAACTAGGAAATGTTTAACCTCATCATTTTAATTATAAGTGATGCCCTTTTGATTCGTACTTATAGTTTATATGCATTACAAAGGTATGGCTAATCTAGATTGAAGCCGAGAGTCCTGCTTTGTGAGAAGTAACTGAGTTCTATTAGCAGAAGAATGACATCGTGTATATCTTTCTAGTAAATTAGTCATATACGTGGTGTTTGGGAATTGAGGAGGGAGAACCACACACATTTGTTCCCACTATTAGAAATGATTCAATCCTTGCTGAAAATCTCCTTTACTTGGAATTCTGGCATTCCGTTTATAGCAAAGCTGTTCCATCTCAAACTTCTGGTGGAATACATTTATCGTATAATATCCAGTAAAATTTAAGGAACGATGTTGTGTTACTAGCTTTCAAAATGTGGAGTATATAAAGCAGATGCCTGAGGCACACCGATACATCCATTGTGAATATCAGGCTGTCACCACACCTCTGGCACATCTCCTACGGGCTCTGCTGCATCTGTCATTGTTAATATGTTTCATATCATAAAGAAATAAAACAGAGCAGACCATGCTCCTGAAAACATTTTCCTGTTTAAAGGCCTCCAGGGTGCTCCCATTATTATTGTAAGTAATTAACACAGTGTATTGGGCAGTTCCTGACTCAAAGAGCAGTCCTAATGTTTTCTCTCAGGTTTCTGTATCTCTGGTATGTAGATGATCAAAAAAGGTCCACATTCCAGATAAACCTTTGAACAATCCCTTGAAATGAACGTAGTCCTGTTGAAGAGAGCTGTCATTTCCCTCTCATCTCTTGGGTAGCAAGATTTGGGAGGTCGCCTTTCAAATTAACTTTAGAGGACTACATTTGTTGCTCATATGGTCCAAGTTCACTGACTTAGGAGCATGTGCTCGACAAGCGTCTGCCAGCTTTAAGCACTGACAGATCTGCAATTCCAACTCGGTTTTAAAATTCAGAATATTCTATTTGGCTTAATAAGATTTTCACCATGAAGGCGCTGGCCACCCAAATAGTCAAAGAGGATAACATAAAGATACAGCCTGTGAAGTTTGCAGGGTTGTTAATGTGGGATCATTTCATTCCAACCTGAGACTTTGAAGAAAAAATTGTTCCAGCTCATTGGACTCGTGCTGAAATGCTGTGAATTATGGAGGTTTTTACCAAGCTACTTCTCACAAGGAGTGTAGGATTTGATTAGCCAGCGTTACTCTGGTTACTGACCTCAAGAATAAGTGTACGCACTTCCCAACTTGTTATGAAGCTAACATAGCCCTGGTGCTCGTACTTGATATCATGAGAAAGGAAATAATAAGCTACTATTGTGTCCTAAATATAAATGTCAACATTCTTAACAAAATAGTACAAATTGGATCAAGCAATACATAAATTTGAATAATCAGCCCAGCCCGGTGGGATTTTCCCCCAAATGTAATGAAAATCAAAATAATAGCCCTCATCAATCAAATTAGAAAGAAAGACCATTTATGATCTCAGTAGTTAGAAAAACAGTGTACCTTTATAATATAAAATGTATCACAGTAGACATAAAAAGTAACTTTCTCATTTTGGTAAAAGACTCAAAATAGATTTTTGGTAATATCTTAATTGTGACATATTAAATTTTTCCTTTAGGATAGAAAACAATACAAGGGTATGTGTTCTATGTGCAATTAAGCAAGCATTAGAAATTAAGAATTAAAAGACATAAATATCTCATTGGTCACAGATGTGATACATAGCAAACACAGATGTTTATACATAGAAAATCTAAAAGACTTTATAAACAGATTAATTGCAGAATGTCAGTCACAGGATACAAGGATAACATAAGGAACAATTATTTTTCTATATATACCTTACATTTAAATGATCAGAAACTGATTTTTTTTAATGTTTTTTATTTATTTTTGAGACAGAGAGAGACAGAGCGTGAACGGGGGAGGGGCAGAGAGAGAGGGAGACACAGAATCAGAAGCAGGCTCCAGGCTCTGAGCCATCAGCCCAGAGCCCGAGGCGGGGCTCGAACTCACGGACCGCGAGATCGTGACCTGAGCCGAAGTCGGACGCTTAACCGAATGAGCCACCCAGGCGCCCCTGAAACTGATTTTTAAATATGCTCTAATAGTAGCATGAAGAAATACATGATGAGTAAGAATGACAGTAATGAAAGATGAGTAAGATCTCTATAATGACACCTATAAAACATTGTAAAGATAAATTACATGAATAAAAGATAAGTGCATGCGTAAAAGATAGATAAACTATATTCATAGAAAAGTATATTACTATGTCCATTCTCTCCAAACTGAGACACAGATGCGACCATAATCCCTGTCAAAATTTCAGTTGGGCCCTTTGAGATAATAAAAAAAGATGGTTCCGAAATTTATATGGTAGCAAAAAATAATGCAGAACAGCTACAATCATGAAAAAGAATTATGACTTATTTTCAAAGAATTTTTTATAAATAGTGTAATTATAAGTTATATTTCCTGAATTCAAGGTTTACTATAAAGATACAATAAGCAAGGTAGTGTGGTATTGGTATATAGGTGAGCAAATACATCCATGTGACAGAATGAAGAGTTCAGAAGAAATGTGCGTATATAAGGTCAACTATTTTTTCACAAAAGATGTCGAGAAAATCCAACAGAGAGATGACAGTGTTTTTAGAAAATGTTACTGGAACAAGCAGATATTCATGTAGGAAAAAATTATTATTGTAGTTCATCTCCCAAAATTAATTTGAGATGGGCTGTTGATCTAAAAATAACACCCAGAACTACAGAACTAGAAGAAAGACAAGAAAATGTCTTCATAACTTTAGGCTCAGGTTAAGTTAAGGTTAAGGTCACAAGAGCCATAAACTACAAAAGAAAAAAGTGATACAGTAGAATTTCCTAAAAATTTTCTGATCATCAAAAGATGCCATTAAGGAAATGAATAAACAAAGGACAGACTTGGGGGAAATATGCAGTCCCATATATTATAGAACTTGTGTCCAAAATACATAAGAAAACCTCCTGCAAAGTAACAATCTCCAAAACGGTCAAAAGACTTCAATAAATACTTTACAAACAGAAGACATAAAGGAGCAATAAGCACATGAAAGAGTGTTTAGTATTATTAGTCATCAGGAAATGCATATTAAAATTACAATGTACCACTTCAAACACAGTAGAATGACAAACAAAAATGGCTGATGAGACACCAGTGTTGATGAGAAATTGAAGAACTCATACTTTGCTGGTGAAAATGTAAACTTGTCAAGTATTTTGAAGAACGGCTGGTAGTTTCTTACAAAATTGAATATACTTTCACCATATGACCCAGCATATACCAAAAGGGATGAAAACATCCGCACAAAAAATTCATACACAACTATTCATTGTACCTTTATTCATAATAGGCAAAAATTGGAAACTTAAATGCCCATCAGCAAGAGAAAGAGTGAGCAAATTGTGGTATAACCATAATATAGTATATTAATATACGATATAGTATATAGCATGATATATTAGTAATATACTGTATGCTCTAAAATTAAAAAAAGAAACATGAGTTGTTGACCGTCAACAATAAGGAAGAACCTCAAAATATTATGTAAGCAAATGAAGCCATTTACAAAACAGTACAGGACGATTTCATTTCTCTAAATTCAGATACAGAAACAAACTCACTCATCGTGATTTTAGTGATTTTGATAATGACACGAGAGGACTTTCTAGGAGCTTGGTAATGTTCTATATTTTGATTGAGGCACTGGTTCCACTGATGTATGTATTCATCAGAACTCTAACAGTTAGGATCTGTGCTTTAATTAAAAGGTTAATTATATTTCACTGGAAATCAAAAGAATAGCATACTATCTGGAATGCAGTTCACCTAGTTTATAAAATTAAACTATCCAACACTGTCTCTAAAAAAATACCCACAGATATTTTTACATTGAATTTGTGCTTAAATTATAAAATAACAGCTTTAACTGCTATATTTTCTGTTTTTATATATTTTATATAAACACTTGTTTTCTTAACTCTCTTATTTCTCTTTGTAATATATATGCTCCTGTAAAAGGTAAATTCGAGGAGCACAAAAAGTTAAAAACCAATACCACAAATCAGGAAAACAAAGGAAAATAAACCAGAAAACTTCCACCATTAACTACTTGATGGATACTTTCCAAATCACTCTGAATATGAGGCATCTTAAAGACTACATTCAGAAGAAAATACATTGCTTCATTAACAACAAAACAGAGAATAAAATTAATTGACTTAATCTACTGTTTGCCTAAATGAGAATATATAATTGGAGGTAACTTTTAAATGAGTAAAGGTATTACCTAAATAGTGTCTTGGCAAACTTGCTTTATGGTTAGTGGTTCCACTAGGACATTTGAAACTATAGCTCATAAATCTTTGAGTCTCCCTTTTCCCCTGACTTCCAGATTTGTCCACTCTATGAAAGTATTACATCTGTATCTGTGGCCACTCTTAGTATCACTTTGTTACATTTATTTCTTATCTGCTGAGGTTTTCCAGGGAACCTTTTTTGATCACTTTAATAGTCTCCCCTGATGAAGTCATCCACCACTACAGAGTTAGCAAACACATTCACTAAGGGTCCATGAACGTATATTTTAAATATAAATCATTTCCTGAGATTTGGAATCCACCTTTTATTGTTCATAGACATTAAAAATTCAACATGTTCGCAATCCAACCAACTGTCTGTCTTCTTCCCCACATCTGCTAACAAATCCACCTTTTGCCTTGAATAGAATACCCAGACATTTTACCGTACGTACACGATAGGAACTAAAGAATCTTTCCAATTTTTCTGTTTCTTACACTTTAACAAATGTACATCAGATTATTCTATTTTTTAAATTTCTCATCAATAAATTCATATTCTCCATAGCTACTGCTACTGCATTAATTTAAATCTTCAAAAGTTCTTTGCTATTCTTCGTCAATGCACTGATAGTGCTTTTTCTCTTAGCTAGCTTCTGATTGGCTATTAGGGAGATCTTCTTGTAATGGAAAACTTCTAAGGTCATGTCCCACTGAAATTAGCCTAATACTCTTCTACTTAGGTTCTTCCTGCACACTATAAGTTCCAGAGCATGCATTATTTTCTCAAGGGAGCTGGTATTCCAATTCTTACCCTAATTCTAGCCTAGGACAGATGTCTTCCTCTTTGATCCTGTAACATCCTTTACACAGCTTATCAAAACATTTATTATTCCCAGTATGTTTTTATTTGTCTGTCTTTGCTTCCTGACATTGATTTCAGTGATGAAGGGGTTTTTTTTTCTCTTTATACTAAGCAATTAACCCTGGACTTGTACACAGTAGGTGTTATATTTTTTTGAATAAATGTCTTGCATTTAAAGTATTTCTCAGAGTAAGCATAAATCCATTTTAATATAATAATACTGACAATGACTAGATAATTTAGTCTTGCATATTGAATTCATTCATCATTTCAACAAACATTTATTCAGTGGCTCTCTGTGACACGCAGCGTGCTTTGTGCTTTGTGTTTGTGATGAATTAGGCAAGATCTCTACTTTAAAAATGTTTTATTTTGGGGTGCCTGGGTGGCTCAGTTGACTGAGCGTCCTACCTTGGCCCAGGTCATGATCTCACAGCTCGTGAGTTCAAGCCCCACATCGGGCTCTGTGATGACAGCTCAGCCTGGAGCCTGCTTCCGCTTCTGTGTCTCCCTCTCTCTCTCTGCCCCTACCCCACTCACATTCTGTCTCTGTCTCTCCCAAAAATAAATAAACATTAAAAAAAAATTTAATGTTTTTTTCTGAAAGAGAGAGATCCATATAAATAACAGGAGTTACTAACAAAGAGTTATCGAGTATTTTAGAACTATAATATAGGTAGTTAGTTCTGGAGTGGGATGGGAGATTGTTGGAAAAAATCTTCACCTCTGAAATAAATTTCTAGTAATGTGCTGAGTAGAGAGAGTGTACAATTTGTAGAGCACGGCTTTAAGTATAAGTAGCAGTTTCAGCAAAGGTTCAGCAAAGTTTTTGCTGATTTTTCAGGCTCACATATGCTGTGGTAAGAATGGCGGGGGAGGAAAGAATGGAGAGGTCAAATTGGAGGAAATGAAACAAAACTATGTAAAGTAAGGAATGGAGAAGTAGGTACTACAATACAGAGGTGAAGATTGCAACTGAAGCCCCGGGGAGGTTGGACAGACACAGAAGGAGAGAGGTGGGTGGTATTGTGGAACATGCCAGACACAGAGACAAAGTAGCCAAAGAAGAATTGAAACATAGGGTCAGAACAGAGTCAGCTTCAGATACTACGCAAACTCATAATTCTGACTATCTTCCTTCTTTCAAGCATTTGCATTGTATCAGGACGTGGTGAAATGTGTTATGTTGTTGGACCTGTGACTGTATTCATTTTGTTCTAAAATGGAAGTCTCCAATAGGGATTTCTTGAAAAAAAAAAAAAAAACAAACTTACTCTAAAGCACCCATTCATTTTATATAATCATTGGCAATTAGCATGTGGACGGATTTAATTCCTGTTGTTGTTGTTGTTGTTGTTGTTGTTGTTGTTTTTTAGTAAGTTCCTTTTCCCTCAACTTTTTATTTAGAACAATTTCAAATTGATGGGAAAGTTGATAAAATTGCATAATTCACAGTCATTATCACCTGTCACCTAAAATCATCAATTCTTAACATTTTGTAAAGTTTAGTTTTTATTCTATTTCTGTGTATATGTATTTTTTTAGCCAAACCATTTGAAAATGGATTACAGACTTCATGACATTTCACATCTAAACATATCACACTGTACATCCTAAGAATAAAAAAATTCCATGGTTCACCAATAACATTATCATGGTAAAGGATGACTCCTGATTTAGTACAACAGTGAAATAGTTATTTGCAATTTTCACCTTTAGTTGTAGTGCTGGTGAGATTCGTCAGGTTCCCAGGTTCAGGCCTGGTGACTTATCTTTACTTTCTCAGCAGAAATGTACCCTCAAAGGAACTTTTCCTGATTACTTTTTCTGGCATAATTCCCAACTCATTATGCTCTGTTTCAATCACCTGCTTTTTCTCTCTTCTTACATTCGTTTACTTATTGTGTATTCTTGTATATTCTTACTGTATAGTGCACGTATATTCTTTCTCCCTTCCTGTTAGGATGTAACTTCTGTGAAGAAAAGGGCTTTGCCTTGTTCACCATTTTGTGCCCGGACTAAACCGTTTTAGCTCAGGGCCAACATTTAGGAACGGTTTCCTTCTAGTTTCGAATTTACAAGTTTCCTTACATCTCCATCCCTTTTCCATTAAGTAAACAAAGCAGGGCCTTTGTGTCTTGTTTTCCATTTTCGCAATTAAACTTCTGATTCTGAACAGTGACATGTCCTAGATGTTTTAATAAAAATCTAAATATTCTCCTATATTGGTACATGATGACGTGGTGAAAATAATTCACTTTACTATGTTACTTTTAATGCTTTCGTGTAAATTGAATATCAGGAGATAGTCATACTACAGATGTTCTTTATGTCTGCTAGACATTAAATCACTGTATTTTGAATTTTCTTATGTAAACACTTAAATTTTGTTTGGAACATGTTCAGGTAAATAGGAGCACATGGGTTCTATTTTCCACTGCAGAACTCTTTGGAAAATACTTCTGAAGGACCTACGCCCAGAACCCTGATCACTTTCCATTTTGTAATCCTGTAAAGTTTGACGTGTTTCCATAATTTGCAATTGTTGTATGTAGCTCGGCAGGGTTTAAAATTAACGTTGCGTCTCATATTTGTTTTTATAAGCACCTGAATCTGGAGACCAGTCAAGGGATACTTGTGCTTGCTGGGAAAAAAACATCTTGATTTCATTTAGCATTTCTATGGCTTCAGACGCTCAGCTTGTTGTGTGGTAGGGTGTCATCCCACGTGGCAGATGTGCCACAAAAGCTTGTCAGGCACTTAGGCAGCATTTCCTTTTGGGTTGGAAAGCAATCAGAGATGACCAGGACTTGATCCCAGAATTACTGCATGAGGATTGAACCAGTTTCGCCTGCGCACTATTGTTTCACATGTGAAAGCCCGGAAAAGGAAATTAAAACCCCATAATTTTGCCATGTATTCAGCAGGACTTCATATTTTGCATGGTAATCACAAAACTTTTAATTTTTTTGAGGCGTGTATTATTTTATCACAGGCTTTCAAATTTTTAATTTTTTTTTTTTTTAATGTGTATTCATTTTTGAGGGACAGAGTGCAAGCAGGGAAGGGGCAGAGAGAGAGGGAGACAGAATCCAAAGCAGGCTCTAGGCTGTCAGCACAGAGCCGGACGTGGGGCTTGAACCCACAACCGAAGCCGGACGCTGAACCAACTGAGCCATTCAGGTGCTCCCCAGGCTTTCATATTTTTAATCTCCCACCCCTCTCAATCTTTGTCTCTCATACACTCACAAACAGACACCATCATGCACCTGCATGCACTCAACATAACAAAGTATTCACTCCTCCTTCTCCTTTTAGGTAAGATTAGTTGGTTCCCTCGGGCCAGAATATGCCAATATGCATCGTCCATTTTGATATATTGTTTGAACTACATTATTAATATTGGCAGAGAAACGCCATTTCTAAGTTAGTATGCTTGGGGCTGATGAAAGCAGAGAGGTGTCACGAAAAGGATAGAATTTCTGTTCACAGGAGTTCCATCATATTTATATACTTTCAGGTGCTTAAATCTCTGCTGAAGTTATTCAAAATGTAAACTTCAGATACTATTTTGGACACATGAAGGTGGCTGGCCCTTCTTTTGTAAGCATGATAGTGTGCTGTACTAAGATCTAGACAACAGACTTGTGCTTAGTATCAACTTTACTAAGTGATCCAATGTGCTGCTTAAAAACTGTTAAAAGTGTATTGGTAACTTTACAAAAGCAAACAAATAATATTGATATTAATAATATTACATTAAGGCCTATATGAGAAGAGGCTATCTTTTACTGATACAACAAATGATTGACAAAATTAAGATGGGGTTCATAAAAATATCCTTTGCTACACTGGGTAATGAAGAGCTGTTGAAACTGTGTTTTAAATAAATAAGAAATACCATTGCAACCCCCCCCCCTTTTTAAGCTTATTTATTTATTTTGAGAGAGAGAGAGAGAATGCATGAGCAGAAGAGGGGCAAAGAATGAGGGAGGGAGAGAGAGAGAGAGAGAGAGAGAGAGAGAGAGAGAGAGAATGCCAAGCAGCCTCCACACTGATACTGTGGACCTTGAGATCATGACCTGAGCCCAAACCAAGAGTTGGTTGCTTCACCAAATGAGCTACCCGGGTGCCCCCCCCCCCCCACTGTTTTTTTCCTTTTTATGTTTGTTTTTACTTTTCATCTCTCTGACTCATTTATTTTGCCACTGGAAGTTTGTATCTCTTAATCCCTTTTATCTGTTTCACCCATCCCCCTTCCCACCTTTACTTACCAGTTTGTTCTCTGTATTTAAGAGCCTGTTTTCTGTGTGTCTTTTTTTTCTTTGCTCATTTGTGTTGATTAGTATTTAACACTTAACAGATGTACTTGGTGTGGACAGAGATAGAAGGTGAAGAGAGAAGATGGCCTAATGAAGATGGTCTTCATTGAGAGGATAAACCCATTGTCTCATGGTTAGGTATCTGATTCCCTGTTCATATCAAATCAGATACGGTAGGTATCTGATTTCCCTGTTCATCAGCTTCCAGGTCAGAACAAAACTGCCTCTGAATTCTTACTCCTTGAAGAAGCAGTGATTCAGCTGTCAGCAAATTAGGAGAGAGAAGGAAAGGCCCTTCGGCCACTGCCAGCCAGTCCCTGTTAAGCGATTGGTTACATTTGCCTTGCAAGCCAATAGCCATCATTGATTCTTCTGTTTCTCTTCCTCCTGGTAACTGAAGCCTGATATTTCTTTAACTAAGTAAATTTTTATTTTATCATTATAAATAAAAGTTGAAAGTGCTAATATTTTGGGGTTAATCTTTTGAAAGTCATGCATCTTTAGAGCAATCATCAGTCTTGCATATCTGATTGTGGAGAATATGAATAAAGCCTGAGGGCAAAAGTTGTCACATTTGAGAAAGAGATAGAAGTCTCATGACGGACAGGTTCATCTTTTCTTTCTCTCTTTGTTCTATATTGCTTCTATTACAACAAAGGGGGGGAAACAGAAATTTTTCTTAAGGCTATATTGGTCATGATGACACATTCACATAACAGCTTGTCATGGCTCATAAAGAAAATTTAATGGGCAAGACTTGAAGGAGTATAGCACCCAGAAAGTATTTTATTTCATATATCATAGTAGCATTCTTAACACATTTCTCTTTTTCAATACTATTTTCTCAGAACAAGAGATACTGAAAGAAAAATACCACTTTTGCCTTTCAAGAACCCAAAGTCTACAGGATGTAGATCTATGCTCTGTTAGAAGCACCTTCAAGGATAAAGAAATGGGAGAAATTAACTGTGGGACAGATGTAAGTCTAGACTAGAGTCTTGCCTCTCTTGATACAGGACCTGAGGTGGTCTCTCTGATTCTCACATGTAATTAGAAGAGAAGGTACCTTCCCGATTTTCTTGATCGGTACACTGGATCAAATGAGATGATGTATGTAGAATTAGATTGATCACTTATCAAAATTTAGGATGGCAAATTTGAATTTTGTTTATAAATCAACCAAAGGTAAACTCTTAAATATGTTCCTGCAAGAATTAGAACTACTTCCACTGGCATCCATGTGTTGAGATTTTATGAATTGTTATAAACAAATTCTCATTTCTTTATCATGATTGTGTTCAGAAGAAAGAATTCTGCAAGTAAACCAACTTGTTTTTAACTCAGGTACAATTTTTTAACTCACCTGTGAATTGAAAGGGATATTTTCTGCATGCTGCCCAATGTTTATCCAGATTTAGTCTCAAATTGCTGAGTTATTTTTATAATTAATCTAACAGCAGAAAAAAATAAATACAATAATCACAATCTAGAAATGCAGCATAATAAAAAGTAGCTTTTTTTTTTTATCAGAGGATTTTGACTTAATAACCTAGTGACTATGTATCGTTTGAAATGAAGGTCATTTATCAGATGAGGGCATTAGACTAAATCTGAAACATTCTTCAGCTCCAGAGACTAGACTAAATTATTCAAGCGATATAATCTAATCATGTATATAGTTTGCTTAATTTTAATAGTTTTTCTTCAGTAGTGGTTCTTAGACTTTTGCTACAACTTACCAGCTCACAAACAGCAGCAACCTTTTATCATATATAAATAAGTACTCAAGTAAGATTAACGGAAATATTTAGAAATAGTAAATCATGCAATACCACCATCTTATCTTTTGTGTACTTTAGGGTATAATTTATTTTGCATGATTATAATATAGTCCTTTTTCTGCTGGTAAAAGTGTTTCCAGTTCATATGAGAGAATTCAATATGTCAATGTTTTACGGTCTTTTGTTATGGGTATGAAAATCCCCAAAGAACACTATAACTTCAGGTGCTTTTCCATATTAATACTGGGCCAGATGATCTTTAAAATCTATTCCAGCCCTACATTTCCACAATTGCTTGATTCAAAATCAGATATAATGTAGCCAAAGCCAAAATGAAATAAAACATGAATATACATTTTAAGTTAAATTATTGACTTTCCAAACTGTTTGCAGTAGAGTCTATTTTAGATTTTACTCTTTACATTGCCTTATGCTTAAGAAAGATAAATAAATTATGATGGGCGCTGATTAGTGAGGGTCAGTCAGGGTCTGGCCAGGAAAAGACACACCAGCCATTTTCATAGAGGGAAAAAAAACTTAATGTAAACAAATTGTTTGCAGATATTGGAGAACTAAAAAGGCAAGGGGAGAAGGCTGAGTTATCACGGCAGTAGTAATTGAAGGAAGCAGTTAGCACTGGTGGGGCCAGGAGACGCAGGAAAGAGGTTAGGACCAGACTGACTCTGGAATTTGAAAAAGGAACCCCACCCTCGGTGAAGAGCCCCTGACTTTTTAAGAGAGGGTGCTCCTCACCTGGGGCAGGTACCCCAGGCAGTCAGATGAGGGGCCCTGCGCATCTGATGCTTAGACTCTGCAGAAAGGGCACCAGCCCATTCAGATGGGTATTTATTTATTTTTAAGTTTTTATTTTTATTCTTTTTAAGTTTTTAATTCTAGTTGGTTAATATAGTGTAATATTAGTTTCAGTGTACAATATAGCGATTCATCACCTCCACACAACACCTGGTGCTCATCAAAAGTGCACTCCTTAATCCCCATCACATCTTTAACCCATGCCCCCCACCCCACCCCAGGCACCCCATCCCCCTTCTGGGAGCTGTCAGTTTGCTGTCTGTAGTTAAGTCTATTTCTTGGGTTGTCTTTCTCTCTCTCTCTCTTTTTTCCCCTTTGCTCATTTGTTTTGTTCCTTAAAATCCATGTATGAGTGAAATCATATGGTATTTGTTTTTCTCTGATTGGCTTATTTCCCTTGGCAATACACCATCTAGTTCTATCCATGTCCTTGCAAATGGCAAGATTTTTTATGGTTGAATACTATTCCATTGATTTTGAGGGATGTAGGGGCAGGAGAGGGGCAGAGACAAGGGGAGAGAGAATCCCAAGCAGGGTCCATACCATAGGCTCAGAGCCTGATGGAGGGCTCAAACCCACGAATGGTGAGATCATGACCTGAGCCGAAGCCAAGAGTTGGGTGCTTAAACGACAGCCATTCAGGTGTCCCATGAGCATCTTTTTGTGTGCGGATGGGTGTTTCTGAGGGGATATAATGTGGTGCCTTCTGGGAGCAGGAAAGACAAGTTGCAAAGTGGAACAAGCTTTGAGCTTCCGGCTTCAACTGCCAGGGTGCAGAACCATCACTGGAGTAATGCTGGCCAGAAAGATTAGGAAGCAAATGGCAGGAATAAGTCCCTTTGTCTTCCACCCTTCCCTCCCCTTCTAGGAAACCTGGTGGGGAGCCAGCTGGTAAGTGAGAAATGTAGTTTTCAAATCCCAGGCTTCCTCTCACAGAGCAAAATGCAGAAGGGAGAATTTGAGGCTGAAAAACAATAACTTAATAACCAGCACAATGAGGAGACAATCATAACTTTGACTTAGAGTACAAGGAAATATTCAAAAAAACCCCCAAAAAACTAGGGAGAAACCGTGCTGTATTATAAAAACAAAGGCTGCATTTTTCTGAGGTTTATATTTCTACAAATGGAGTTCAAATTATAGCATATTTATCTTACAGAAGAAATAGTTTAACTGCCTCATCATTATAGTGAATAAGCAGTTATTTATTAGTTAGAGCTAAGTAACAGCCATTAAATGCTACCAGCTCTTTTTATTAAATAAAAACTGAAGCCTGGGTACAAAGAGAATTCCGCAGAGAGTTCACATACATTTACATGTAAATACAGATGGTCAAACAACTTTTTTCCTAAACTTGCTAATTTTATTTTCCATCGTGGAATATTAGCAGCTAATGGGCATGAGTTTACAGATTTTATGCCAGTAAGTTATTTTGAGAATCAAAACCTAAAATACACAGTAAAGCAAATGTGTTTAAAAATAAAGGGTCAATTTAATGAAAACCAAAGCAGAACATAGAACTCTTCTCATGTTAAAAGAAAAGAACTATTGTAGCAGAAACCCACTAAAATAGCTACTAACAATTGAGGTGACTCTATGAACGTAATAAAATTTACATAACCTTGTTGTACAGCAGTTGGAATGTTCCAGCTATACTGACTAGTTAATTGACCCACCCAATTATTTTTCACTACTAAAACTGATTGACCAATTAGTGAAAGTAACTCAGTTAGTTATTGGGCATTATGTGACATAACAACGTTTATTGAGATTGGAAATCTATTGTGTAACTAATACTAAATTAATATGATTATCAATAAAACATAAAAGTTAAAGTAGAAACTGTTAACCAAATGATGCTTAATTTTGAGTAGAGGAAGCAATACCTCTTATTTTGACACTTTTACATAACTGTTTAAAATATTAGATATAGCTACAGTTCATTTTACCAAAAAATGGAAAAGTCTGTGCAACTCTTCACTCAGCCACTTTATGGATTTTAACCCAAACTACATTTGTAGGAAAGGAAACACATTTCATCATTTTGTTGAAATACAGATCTTTTTACTATTTATAATGAGATTTCATTGAGGTTGCATGATTTAAATACTTTTACATATGATTATGCAATTGTTGAAGTTTTAGTTAAAAGAGACTTGTATCTTCTTTGTGGTTTCATTTATTTTGATAGGATGGCACAAAATTTCTGAATCAACTTTTT
The DNA here is from genome assembly GCF_023721935.1 of Panthera uncia. Lineage (NCBI taxonomy): Eukaryota > Metazoa > Chordata > Mammalia > Carnivora > Felidae > Panthera > Panthera uncia. The sequence goes on from NC_064816.1 coordinate 85,852,468, forward strand.
CATGCTACCAGTACTAATTTAACACTCAGATATCCAGAAAAATCTTCCACATTGTGTATATAGGACATAGCCTTGAACCTAGGAAGAAAACTTCAATTACTATTAAATTAATTACAATTAAATTAATGACAGTTTTAACGATTCAGTCATTCATTCAGTAATGCTTTTCAATTTTTTTTAAAGTGTATTTATTTAATTTTAGATAGAGAGAGATAGCACGAGTTGGGGAGGGGCAGAGAGAGAGGGAGACACAGAATCCGAAGCAGGCTCCAGGCTCTGAGCTGTCAGCACAGAGCCTTCTATGGGGCTTGAACTCATGGACCGCGAGATCATGACCTGAGCTGAAGCCAGATGCGTAACTGACTGAGCCACCCAGGCACCCCTCAATAATGCTTTTCAAACAACATCTATGATAGAAGGAGACTTACGGGTCATTTTAAAATGTCTAGAAGCCTAGAACATACATTCCAAATTTTCTAAGACATATCAAATTAAACTAGTTTGTCCCTATCTCAGAACTATGTATTTTAATTTTTGGCTCATAAACATAGTATCCACAATACAGAACTTACCCCTTGCCCTTGAGGTCCTTACAAGTTAACAGAGGCAGCAAGTTGTGTAAAAGTAAATCCCAGACAGCTTTCTCAATTAAATGTATTTTTTTTAGAGCAACAAGGATAGAACAGCTGAGCTCTCATTATCTTTATTATAAACTAGAATTCTTTTGAGCCCTGTTGTGGGAATGTATTGTTTAGTGACATTTCCGTTGCAATCGCTATGACATTCTTTATAGTCCCAGGATCTGGTAGCTGGCCTTTTGTGAGCCTAAGTCACCTATTTAGTGATATACCTCAGGGGCCTACTCAAACTTCTCTAATAAGTCAGCAGACTTGACAATTAATACTGCTTTCAGTGGCTGAACATGGCAACGTTGTGACACCTGCAAATTCCTAGGATATTGTAAACTGAAAAATCTAGACAGGCAAATTGTTGTCCATTATACATAATTATAGCCTGAGTTGCTGGCTACCTTTCTGCATTCAGAGAGAGCAGCTGTTGTTGCTATGTGTTTTGAACCTTTTGCTGGAGAATAAAAGAATAATTGCCCATCACAGTTATTGATTTCTGAAATAAGCATGGTCTTTCAAAAACATTTTGGCATTAGATGGGTAGACGAGGCTTTAAGAGGATTTATTTGCTCCTTCCTTGCACATAGTCTCCTGAAAAGTGAAAAATGTGGTTTTTGTGTTCTGTCCTCATGTATAGCTGAGAATGGTTCAGAGACAATTTTTTTTTTTACTTTCTGGAGGCATCTTGTACTTGGCCAAAGAACAGTGTAATGGCCCCAGTTTAAGAATACGGTGACAATGTTGTTTATGACTGTGAATTAAATATGATGCATGGTCCACAAAAAATAATATTTTCAGTGGATCTTGTTCATTTTAATGATGCTCCACTAGTATGTCAGTTATTTCCAAGCAGGTGGAATAGTTTCTGCGTGATGTGTTATTCCCATACTTTCGATAAACTCAGTACATGAGAACACAATGTAGAAGCTTCTGAATACTTTGGTATTCAGTTAGCATCTCCTTTACTTAATAATTTTAATAGTGCTAATTATTTTGGCTGATGTAAATAATAAAAATAATGTAGAAAGCCATTTTCAGACTAATTTAATGATCTGTTCTGACAAAAAAGGGAAACTTTATCTGTACTGCTATTTTTATCAGTTGAATTCTTCAAGGAATGTTTTATTTCTTTTTATCCGTATCCTATGAGAAGCGTATTGTTTGATCTTGTTCTCTTTATTCTTTATTAGTTTTCCTCGTAATTGAAATTACTTTTTAAGTAAAGTTGCTAAATCACTTCACTTACCTTCTTGAAATAAGCTGTGTGCTTTTTCACTATAATGGTGTTCTTAGTTTTCTTGAGGAAAAGACAAACTTTTTTATATTCATGTTTTTCCCTTCAGATTTTCAAAAAAATTTAAAAAATACATCCAGATGTTTTAATCCACTGGTTATAGTCTTGTTACAATTTCTGGACCGTTGAAAAACTGAATGAGGTGCGTCTGCCCAGTTGAATTTGCTGCTGAACCAACGTCTGAGTGATTAAGGGTCCCCAGAGTTCCGTAGCCTTTGCATTTCTGTGAACCCCATCTGCCTTCTGACCCAGGAGTTCCAGCCTGGATCTCCACTTCATGTTTTTTGTTTTCTTTTCTTTTCTTTTCTTTTTCAACTCTTAACTGGATGATCAAAGTAGCTTATAAATATCTGATTATCAGAGGTCATCTTCCTGGGGTTTGTACAAAATGATTTCTCCTTTCCTTAATTCCTCTCAAAAATACATCAGTGTCAGTAAAAGAAATAAAAACACTTTAAAATTCCAAATATCCTACTGGGATCTGGTGGTTGTTGGCCCACCTTGTAGGTTGGTCTGGGTCCCAGAACTGTGGCAAATACAAAGTTGTGCTACTGTTTGAGACAGACAAAATAATCTGCAGTGTTCCCAAGGTATAATCAGGCCGTGGTTTGAAAGTGTCATTGAGAGATCCCCACTCCACCCCAGACAAAGAGCTGGCTTTGGGGAACCTGGTTTATCTGCTTCAGAAAGAAGAAGGGGTTGGTTGACAGGATTTAAACCTGTGGCTCCAGGCAGTCTAGGCTCTTTAATTTGGATTCTTAGATCACCAAGCCAAGCCCCGTAGCTCTCAGAAACTCTGTATTTATACATAGATAACGATTGTACCAATCAAGTTGACATTCTGTAATAAGAATTTCACTTATACCTTCAAATGTGTTATTGTTTAATCTCCTCATGTGAGTCAAGTTGAATCAAAGCCAACCTGGCCTTTTTTCCCCACAATATCAATTTTGAGTAATTTTACTTAACTTTCTTTCCGGCATTTATAGAGTCTTTGCTCAAAAGACATGAGAACGGGTGTTGACAATATAGTATTAATGCTCCCCTATCTGTGAAAATACGGTGAAAAACAAAGCACAGATTTCTCTGATTACATTAAAAACTATGTTATATAGTGGTATTTATGCTTATAAAAAGAGTGATGGAACTAAACACACATGAGTGCCATTTTCATATTATCACTGAAGACACATCATTTTAAAATAAAATTTTCTCTATTATTCATACTCAATTTTCCCTACATATATTATTCTGCATATTTGGCCTTTACCAAAAGATACACAGTAAATTTCTGAGCATCTAAAGTGGGTAAATAGCAAAAAGAAAAACAAAAACAAAAACAAAAAATGTTTCCAGTTACAATTATATTCTTTCAGACTATTGTGAAACACAATATAGACATTCCGTAAATTAACATTATTTCTCATTTTTATATTTTTTTCTCAAAAGCTTATCACTTAACCTATATATATATATAATTATAAGATAACTATTCCTACACAAAAATAGAGATTTTTATGTTAATTTCTAAAACAAATTCTCAGAAACCTATGTAATGGTCTTTTTGGTTAAAAAAACCTCCCAATTGCTAGTAAAATATAGCAAAGTTAAATTTTGTTTACATTAAATAAATAGGAGGAGCACAATAGTGCTGAATATTTGATTCTTGATATTGGTCACTATATGTACATACTTGATTTTGTAAGTGGAGTAGAACAAAATTAACCATTTGTCCCTTGTAGTAGATTGTGAATCCACCTGGTCTCTAGGCTCTGCATTCCATGAATTTCAAGACTTTTAAATTTTGATAGATCAGCCCCAAGCTTTAAAGCATTTGTTAAAAGAATCTCTTCAACTATGAGGCCTCAAGGAAAGTGAAATCATTGGGCCCACCGCCCACCCCCATCCCTGGAATTTTGTTTCTTTTAAAGGAGTTGCATTTTGACCCTGCTCTCTGCTTTTTAAGGATTGTATATTCTGTCATTTTGACCCCTTACTCTTTTCCTCAGGCGTTTATAAAATTCTCTTTTTTGAGACAAACAGTGACAAGACCTAAACCCTTATTTTACTCACACATTTCTAGATTTGACTCCGTTTTTATATTTTATTTGAATAGAGAATTATCATGGGTTCAATTTGGTGTAGCTTATAGTTTTCAACCATAAACTTCTTCAAAAATCACATTCCTCAGACACTTCTAGGCAAGTCGAAGTATACTAGCAATTTATACCTCACTCCCAAATAACTGGAATAGAAATTCATATTAGCGGAGTTTGAGTCAGGATCTGAAAAAGTTATTTGTAAATGGACTGTACTACGTAAATGAGCAAGTTAATACGTAAAAGCTTTCAGAGTTCTCTTTGGCGCAAGATATCTGCATTATGGCAATCTCTCTTTAGGTGATTTTTTTTATCCATATCTCTGTAGAGAAGCTGTGAAAGGCATGATAATTAAATCATACAACTGTAGCTCTCCATTCTGATAATCAGGTAAGAGAGAAGATGAATTTCACTATGAAAATGTATCAAGTTATTCCTTTCATTGAAATGTAGAGTGAATTTTGAAACATCTCAGTTCTTATCCAGTGTTCTGAAACTCCCTATGGACTCAATAATCCCACCTTGAAATTTCCCATTACTAATTGCTTACCTCTGTTACTGTTCATTGGCTACGTTGTCAGTAACTATCTCACTGTATAGTATACCTTTCCCATGTGCATTTTTCTTCATAAAGGCTCACATAACTTGAAGATACTTTGCTGCCTTTTAAAAAGCTGAAGTGACACCCAAATCATGTCTTTTACCATGTTAAACTCTGCAAATTGTTTAAAGCTTATGTGTACATTTTATCTCATTCTTCTGCTATCATTTATCCTGCAGTTGATTCTCTCGCCTATAAATCAGAAAGCAGCTAGTATAACTCCAGTGGTCTTGAATAACAGATGCATCTAAGCAGAAAACAAGCTTTATTTTTTATATTTTGGGAAATTACCTTGACTGTCTCATTGCAAGATGCCATTATGTGAATGGCAGACATGGATTGTAGAATGCATAATGTGGGCATCCATACCTAGGCGGAAAGAGAAGGAGAAAAAAAAACAATCCATGTTGTATAGACTCGATACATATGCCATAATTCCAGTTGTTTCTTTAACAATAGTAGCAATAATTTCTTTGCTGACTCTTCTTAGGCTTTCCTGTAATTATAGTAAACACTAATACTGGTTGGATGCGTACAATATGCTTGGCAGTTGTCTATATATAAAATTTTTAAATTTAAATGTTAGTTAAAAAAAAAAAAAAGAAAGAAAAGAAAAAAAGTGATGCCTGGGTGGCTCAGTCAGTTAAGTGTCTGATTTTGGCTAAGGTCATGATCTTGGAGTTCGTGAGTCCGAGCCCCGCATAGGGCTCTGTGCTGACAGCTCAGAGACTGGAGCCTGCTTTGGATTCTCTGTCTCCTTCTCTCTCTCTGCTCCTCCCCTGTTCATGCTCTGTCTCTCTCAAAAATAAATAAACCTAATTTTTTTTTAAATATGCTTGACAGTTTTTTTTTTTAATGTTTATTTATTTTAAGAGAGAGAGCGAGCAGAAGTGAGAGAGCGCATGAGCAAGTGGGGAGGGGCGGAGAGTGAGGGGGAGAGGGGATCTGAAGTGGGCTCTGTGCTGACTGTAGACAGCCCAATGTGGGGCTTGAACTCACAAACCGTGAGACCATGACCTGAGCTGAAGTCGGATGCTTAACCAACTGAGCCACCCAAGTGCCCTGCTTGGCAATTTTCTAAACATTTATCATTGTCTCAATCCTCACAACAATCTTATTAAGCAAATATTATTACCCTTATTTTACAAAGGAAAATTGAGGTAGAAAGAGGCTAAGTAGCCAAGGTCAAACATCTGGGAAGTGGTAAATATCCTGAGCGTCTCTAGATTGTATTTTGCAGAGATCCTTGGATTTTTATCCTGAGCTCTTTTCTTTTCTAGGTATTTCTTATTTATCTGCATGCTATGAATCAGTCCATTGTTTCACTATTACCTATATGTCAGTGGGATATTGAATGAAGGAATGAATGGAGAAAGGAAAGAATGATATCTATGTTTTCAGTGACAACATTTCCTCTATGCCGCAGATACACATAACGATCTGACTACCTGGGTCCTATCTTCATGTCTCACAAACACCTCAAACTGAACGGTTTCAATCCTGAGTTTATTATTTGCCTTATCAGCGCTAACTCTTGGAAGCTACTCACTGTATCTACAGTCTCTACATAATTGTGCTAGTTATTTACCTTTCCTATCTCCGCAACAAATCTACGCGACCTGAATCCGTGAAGACTCTGCAAATGACGTTTCTCCTTTACCATGGGCTTCCTTTCAATAGCCGTGGGTAGCAATACAAGGATGCTTGCAAGCAAGAGGGAGGGAGAGTGCAGTTTCTTGCGATTTGTGTGCGTTTGCCGTTGGCGTCTCCTAGCAGCAGTTGGTTCCAGCGTCCAGCCTCTTTAAGTACACAGATCAAGCTTCATTGTGTCCCTGCCAGCAGTACTCACGCGTCCCTCATGCGGGGCTCGAACTCACGAACTCCAAGATCATGACCTTAGTCAAAGTCAGACACTTAACTGACTGAGCCCTAAATCCTCAGAGCGCCTCCTCTGAGTTTCTAGATTCTGATAACAGCAGCTTCTTCCTTTGGTCCCTCTGCTCTAGGCTTGTAGCTGCGTCCTGACATAATATTCTTCGTCTTTCCTTTAACTCTCCCGGCCTCCAGGAGCAGTGTAACTAATTGCCTATATTAAATTCCATCCGTTTTTAAAATGTGTAATGTGGTTCCTCTTTCCTGACCGATGTGTCAATACTGTAATCATGTATTAGAATTTCCTTTGACTACTCTGATTGCTTTCTTTGACTATTCTTGGCATTTCCTTTATCTACTCTAGTTTCGTTCTCGTCCACATTCAGCTGATTTCCAAAAACTACCAGTCACAGAGTGTAGCAAAATTGTATCTTGTACTTTCGATGTCAATCAAAATGCAGTGGTAAAGATAAAGAGGTTTTGATACAGCAGGCCTGGATTTAAGCACGAGCTCTGCTGACTGTTAGCGCTGAGACCTGGGGGAGACGTGTGGGTTGGTTGGTTTAACGTCAACAACCCTGAAACTGCTAATTTAGGGAAGAATAATGGTGACTATAACCTGCTGGATTATGCTATGGTCAGAATTATAATCTTTTCCCTTCTTTATTTCAGAATTGTTTTGTCTCTTTCTATTTTGCAGAAGCAAAGAAAAGAGAGAGGGCAAGAAAATGAGGGACAGAAAGTGGGTTTGGGGAAGAGGTTGGAAGCAAAGAATTCAGTTAGAGACAAAAAAAATGCATAGAGTTTTTAAAAAATGAAGGCAAAGAAACACACAAATAAACACATGCATATGCATATATCTGAAACTGGATACATACATGCAACTGTGTATATAATATGCATGTATATAGAAGCATAGATGCATGTGATACATTTTATATAGTATACATACAATTCATATCTGTTTAACATCATTCATTTCATCAGCACTCATATTCTGAGACTGCCTTTGCCCAAAGGACTATTTTTGCTATCATCTCTTAAAAATTATAAAGAGCTTGGGGCGCCTGGGTGGCTCAGTCGGTTAAGCGGCCGACTTCAGCTCAGGTCACGATTTCGCGGTCCGTGAGTTCGAGCCCCGCGTCGGGCTCTGGGCTGATGGCTCAGAGCCTGGAGGCTGCTTCCGATTCTGTGTCTCCCTCTCTCTCTGCCCCTCCCCCGTTCATGCTCTGTCTCTCTCTGTCTCAAAAATAAATAAACGTTAAAAAAAAAAAATAAAAAAAAATTATAAAGAGCTTAATTGTTTAAGGATTTAACAAATGCTAGATTTACTGAAAACAACCTGCAATTTGAAACTTATCTGTTAGCCTCTTTTTTTAATTCTCTCTTTAAATAATACTTGTATAGCAAAACACTTAGAACTATGTTCGAATTAAATAAATGAGTCTTATTTTTAATGTATAGAAGCTTTATCAAAACTCCATATTGAGTGGTGGACATCTGGGTGAAAGGATACCAAATACACATATAAATATTGACTTAAATTAGTGTATGCCAAACTTATGTTGTGAGATTATGGAATGTTTCTGGCTAAATGCAGTGTTGTGATTACTAAGATTAGCATAAATCCTATGCTTAGATAATAATAAAGGAAATTCACTTATAACATCCAGCTGTTTAAAATATTCTTAAAATACACCTGTATCATCCAATTTGGTAGAAGTCATGAGTTCAGTGCACAATGGATGAGTTCTAGTAAGTAGATAGTTCTGGGGGTAGAATGAAGGCCAGATATTTCGTTGCTCTTTGAGCAACATTTGCTGAGCCTTGGTCTGTCTTGCCCAGGCAATATTAAAAGTTCTACAAAGAAAAACTCTCCATCTGCTCTATGTTCTCCACCTTTCTACCTCATAGTGTTTGACATTATTCCCAGGTCTCTCTGGGAATATATAATATATAATAATTTATTGATTTTTTTTTAATTCAAGTAAAAGAGGGTGCCTCCCATGTTTAAAAGAGCACAATTTGCTTTCTACTCAACTGTGCTGATATACTTTACAAATCTTAATTATTATAAAAAGTACTAGTTTTTTGTTTCTGTACAACTAGCGTTTTTTGAGATATTCAACGTATGTGGTTTATGAAATCAGAACATGTGGCAAATTTTCCTAATGCTCTGTAAAGTTAAATGCAGGTGTTTCAAACAATTTCCTGGAGATACAAGCTACATTAAATTTGGTTTATATGGTAAATACCACACAGTGAAACAAATGTTGAAAATGTTTTAAAAACAGCTGTATGTATTAAAAAAATACTACCTAGAGAGAACAGTCTACTGCTCAAAGTAGACTAAATAAAGGGATTATGGTTCCAATTGTGAAAAGAAAGGAATCTGTGGCTATAAAAATGCCTGGAGGGTAGAAGACACATCTTGCACATCTCTTATTTTTTTGAAGCACCTGGTTTGTACTCTATACACAAAAATGTTTTTTACTTGATGACTGAAAAACCAATGATTGCTAATTTTCACTTATGGTTTTCTGTAGATGGTAAGACTAACTCATTCCAGTCAATCAGCACGTACTTACTGACTGCATCAAGAATTCTGACATAAACTGAAGATACTACATTGAACAATATAAGCATTGTGTTAGAGTCAGTGAGTTTAGAGTCTAATGTGGAAAAGGATTAAAAAAAATTAATAAACTCATTAAAAACCATCCAAAAGAATCTACAAAAATTATTAGCACATTTACTGATATGACCACAAATAATTTTTTATCCTATATCAGCAACAAATAGCTACAAAATATAAATACAAAGTCAAGCTAGAAGCTAGTTTTATGATTCAAATTATGCCAAATAATTAGTATCCAGAATATATGAAATACTCACTGGGATCCATTTTTTTTTTAAAGACACATAACAAAATAACGGGAAAATATGAATAAGCATTTCATATTATATTATATTATATTATATTATATTATATTATATTATATTATTTAGAGAAAGAGAGAGAGAGAGAGAGAGAGAGAGTGAAGGGGAGGGGCAGAGCGAGGAAGAGACAGAGTCCTAAGCAGACTCCATGCGATCAGTGAGGAGCCCGACATAGGGCTGGAACTCATGAACCATTAGATCATGACCTGTGCCAAGATCAAGAGTCAGACGCTTAACCTCCTGAGCTACTCCGGCGCCCCTGAACAAATATTTCTTAACAAAGGAATAAACATTGGTGAACTGAACTCTTATATCAGCAACTAAGGAAATAAAAATGAAGACATCAATGAGATATATTATTACATGCTCTAACTTGGCAAAAAAAAAAAAAGAGATGTTCAATTACATAAGTTTTTGCAAGCATGTAGAAAAACCAGAATTTATAGTAACTGTTGATTGGGTTGTAAACTAGAACAAGCCATTTGAACAATATTTTAGTATTATAAAGTAGGATATGTATATTCGGTACAACTCCCTTGCACTTTTAGGCATGCATTCTATGAAAACTAAAAACCCTTGCATAGGACTGGCTTCTGAAAAGGAATTTGGCACGCTCTCGGGAGGTTCATCGAATCACCAAACATGAAATGTGACCAAGTATGGGCCTGGGACGTCTTACAGCATTATTTTCAATAGCAAAATGTTGGAAATGACCCTGTATCCCTTGGCAAGAGAGTGTACAAATAAATTGTATTATATTCACACAGTGTATAAGTGAAAAAGTGAACTAGTATACCAACAACATAAATAAATCTTAAAAATAAGATTTTAAATGAAAATATTAATTCACATACATATACATGCACCAATTGTGATATTTCCATAAATCACAAAATATACATTTAGAGATACATAGATATTAAAATACTATAGCAAGACACAAGAATGATTAATAAGACAAAATCCAAATAGCCAAGAGGAGGTAAGACTAGGGAGAAGCACACAAGTAGAGATTCATTGCTATTGATAATATTCTAGTAATTTAGTTAGGTAGTACACTAATCTGTATTAATTTTGTTAATATTTTTCTTTTTTATAATTTTTGGTATATTTCAAAGACTACATATGTTATATTGCATGTATAAAATATTACATAATCAACATTGCTTAAGCTTGAATAGAGGAAATCAATTTTGGAGGCAGTATTAAATTTGAGTAGTCAGGAAATTATGCCAGGATTTTAATCAGACATTTGGATATATTAATTGGAGCAAAGAAAAGAGGTCTGGCAAGGAAAGCAGAATCTGAAATTAAAATCTTGGAATTCCAAATAAAAAAGTCTTGCAATTCCACAAACATCTATTTGAGAATACATACACACACACACACACACACACACACGTTAGATAGAGGAAGAGAACTAATAAAGTAGTCTGTGAAATTCTGACAGTTGTGGTAGAAACTAAATGGGCAATCAGAAAGGTGCGGATGATTTAAGAAGGAGTGAACAACAACTGTATAGATTCTGGCCAAGAAGCTGTACACAATGGAGCCAGAAACAAGAATATACCATTTGAAAACTGTCAAGGGCAATGGAGTACTAGATGCAGATGCAGAATCTAGACTGGAGTGAATTGAAGAGTGAATGGAGAATACGTTGGAATATCTCATTTGTATCTCCATTACAAACAATTAAAACGACTACACAAAATTCAAAAAATATCATTTTATGTGCATTGCTGAACTGCTAAAGAAAGTCAGGAAATACTCAGACTAAGCGAGAGCATGAATTCAGTGAGGTGAGGTGGCCGCAGTCTGAAGAGCTGCTTCTGAGCCCCATTGAACTTGAGTTTTAGCCTAAGAGCCATCTAGACCCAGGAATAAAAGTCCAGGTCTTACACATGATGAGGAGTCTGCAGAGAGAGACTCACATAAAGGAGGGGGTTCAAAGAGCTATACTCTCGATGAAACGTGGACCCACAGAAAAACCCGCTCTGCAAAAGGAGATAGGACACACAGTTATCTTCCTCAAACTTGGCTCTGAGTGGAGAGATCACAACCTCTCTCCTACATGTGTGTAACCACATGGTGAGGCTCATGAAGGGCTGTGGCCTGACTTCACAGAACCAGCATAATCCACTTATCCCCAAAATGCCCCTAATGAAGCAGATTTATAGTAAAGCATTACAGCTGACCCGAGTTGGCTCACTTGGGTTTGTAAAGGTTCCCAGTTACTCAGCAAAAGCGAATTCAAATCCTCTCTGAAGGAGGGCACTTTGGATACTGGCCTTAAAGTATTCCCACATATGGAGTTCAGATGAACAGGAGCTCTTAAGAGAACAGCAAAGCACATGCACAACGAAAGATAGCACAATGAGAAAGTGCTAGCAGAATGAGACCCACAGATTAAGGCCCACAGATAGTTCAGATCTTAACTACGAAATACGTGTTACGAAATATATTCTTGAGAGCAGATAAGAGCAAAGAGATCGTGAACATAAAAGACAAATGTGAAGGAAAGATTATTTTTCAAAAACTACTAATGCATAAGTAAAAGCTCATTGGATGGGTTAAACCAGATAGTGCACAACGGTATAAACTGGGAAAGATCTATCTTCTGTCCATCTAAGGCCATTCTTGAAGTGTTCTGTGGACACTGGGGAATTTTAAGACCTTTCCAAAGGGTCCATGAAGTCAAAATTATTTTCATAACAACCGTTGGAAGTTAATAATTTTTATACTCTCTTGACATGTGCAAAAGCAAAAATAGTATAAAACTGCTGGAATCTTCGAATGATGGAGGCAGTGGTAGCAAACTATACTAGTAATTTTTCTTTTTAATGCGTGTGTAGTTAAAAAAGTGAGAAAAAAAAGGCTGGTGTATACTTCAAAATGTCCTGAAAAAAAGCAGTCAAAGTGATTATATACAATCTGTAACCTGGGGTACACTTTTTAAAGGATTTTCTGTAATTGCATGAGAAGTATATACAAAGCGCTCATGCTGCATATGGAACTCTGATAGCTGTTTCGGAGAAAATAACCTATATGATGATTTGAACTGCTAGTTGAAGCAGCCACTTTTCCGCGAAACCCAGTATTTTGACTTGAAGTAATGACTAACAGACAAACCACGTCTATTCGTACTTTGGTACTTGGCAGCTATCTTCTTGAAAATGAACAAAGTGTGCCTGTCTTACCAAGGAAAACAGCCGAGGATGTGGTTGCCAAAGATAAAATTGGCACCCTGTAGCAAAAGTTAGAATTTTGGATAACTTGTCCCTCTTGCCGTAAACTCAACAGCTTCCCACTTCTAAAAGATGTATTTGATAAGATCTTTGGTGATAATAGCAAGAGTTATTGTTTGACTTGTGTTATGGACTCTGCCAACATTTGGAAGATCTGTATAACTCGGTGAACAAGTATTTTCCAAGTGATCAATTCATGATGTTACGAAATCACGCTGAGCTAAAGTATATATTTAAGTGCAAGATAAACTATTGGATTTTTAAGTAACAGTGTACGTGTTCACTGATAAGGCTTCATATTTCTCATTGCTACTATCCTATCCTTTAAGGTACTGTCTACCACTTGCTGAATTTTAACATAGTAACAAAATAGAACAACCCTAGTTATCTAAAAATGTTATTAAAGGTTATTATCTGCCCTTTTCCAGTTACATATTTGTCTAAGCTTGGGTTTTCTTCATATACTTCAACCAAAACATCATATAGCAAAAAAATTTGTACAAGATAAAAGAGCTGAGTCCTATTAAAACAAATATTAAAGAAATATACAAAAATGCCACTTCTTACTGAATTTCTTTTTCTTTGGAAGTACGATTATTTTAATAAGGTATCTTCTTTTAATAAAATGTGATGGTTGTAATATTTTCTCTTATACTAACAGGTAATAGATTTACTATTATTATTTTAAAATTAATGTGCTTAAGTCAATAAGTATCTTAACATTTTTTTTTTCATTTTCTAATAAGTCAATTTCAAGATATTTATATGGATGAGCAAAAGTTTTGGGGGAGGGGAAATAATAAGGGATACATATATGGGTCTCTGGCTCTGGTTCCTCACACAGAGCTTTTAAAACCCTTGTCAATAGTGGTACTGGGAAAATATTTCATTTTAACATTTATTCTTTGACCCTGGTTCCTGATAATTTTCTGAGTGATAGGAATGTCCGACACCCAGCTCCTTAATCCCTTGGAATTTGGGGGATGATAGGAATATCACTTATAAGCTAACAATATGACTCTTGAGCTCTTGAATGGGGGTTAATGAGTAGAAAGACCCAGCCATAATTAGAAGCTTGGAACTTTTAGTTACTCCTGTCCTATCCTCCAGAAAGGAGAGACGGGATGGAGATTGGGTTAATGATCAGTCATGCCTATGGGATAAAGCCTCCATAAAAAATCCCAAAAGTATGGGGTTCTGAGATCTTCCAGCTTTTGAACACATCCATATACAGGGTGATTGGTGCACCCCAAATCCACAAGCTCCTGAGCTGGGAACACTTCCAGATCTCATCTCATCTCTTTGTTTGGCTGTTTATCCATATCCTTTATTACATCCTTTGTTATATAATAAACTGGTAACCGTAAGTAAGTATTTTCCTGAGTTCTGTGAACTGTTTTGGCAAATGATCAAATCCAAGGAGGTTGTGGGAAATCTCTGATTTTCAGCAAAATCAAAGTTGTGGGCAACCTAGGGACCTACTAAAAATGACAGGAATCTGAAGTCTTGAAGGGTAGTCTTATGGGACTGAGTCTTTAACCTATGGGACCTGTAGAGGATAAAGACTCAGTCCCATAAGACTGGTTGGTATTAGAAATGAACTGAATTGAATTATTGGACAACCAGCTGATGTCACAGAGATTGCTTGGTGTGGAGAAAAAACCCTACACATCTGGTGTCAGAGCTTTTGTGAGTGTGTGAGTAAAAATGAAACACAGATGTATTTTCATAGAGAGGGATTCTCAATAATTTCTAAGTGTGAAAAGAGTTTTTCAGATTGAAATCTTTGAAAAATTGATTGATAGAGACACAGATACAAAGTTATATATGATGAGAAAATCTATCAGAATCTGATAAAGACCATGAAAGAAAAAAAAAAAATACAAGTGAGAATAAAATCATGGAAGACAGATTAAAAATGACAAATGTATATTTTAACGGACCCCAGAAAATAATTAAGAAGAAATGTGGGAAGGAAGGTTGGCAATATTATTCAATATCATATTTGGGAATATAAAGATTTTCCAGAGGGAAAAATGCATACATTTTCAGACTCAGGAAATACCATGGATATCAGTCATGACAAATAAAAATAAATTGACACTAAGACATATGTAATGAAATAGCAATACACCAAAGACAAAGTGAGTATTTAAAATTTTACCAAGCAAATATTACCTTTTTAAAGGACTTGTACAAGATTCACAACAGAATTCACGAAACCAGCCGTGGAAACCAAAGTCATTGTAGAGAATAACATGTGTTCTAAAATTGAATATCCAACAAACCATTCTTTAAATTTGACAGTCAAATGGAAATATTTTTAGATAAACAAAACCAGAGTTTACCATGAATACAAGCTCAATAATGCTGTCCGAGGAAGTAGAAAAAATATATTTGTAGAGTAGGTCTGAGAAGCAAAAAAGAGGTGCTGACAAAAAAATTCAAAACATAAACTTGTGCGTAAATCTAAACATTCAGAACAGTATAAACCAACAGAAAATATTTACTCTGTGCGGTTGGAGACACAGGATGACAACTGAAACGTTGGGGAATAATAGCTAATAACTGGGAAATCATAGCTTGAAGGGAAACTGGTACCAAAGATATGCTTGGCTTTACACTTTAAGCCTATGTGCTAGCCTTTTTAAAGAACACCACGTCAAAGAATTTCAAATATATATCAATAAAAATGAAGGCATGTGGGCAAAGCAACTTTTTCTTAATTTTTAAAAAGCAAAAAAGATATGTAAGGAGTCAGAGACAAAAGTGGAAACAGATGTGCAACATGAAACGGAGCAAATAAATGCAAATGTGTCAGTTATCATAACACATATAAATGGATTCCCTAATAATATGGCTTTAAAGTACATACGTCCAAAATTTGATGGAACTGCGAAGTCAATTTGAAAATCTCTTGTACTGGGGAATAGGTGGTACCTCGAGCAGTCAATGTAGACAAGGAAAGAATTGTCATAACGTGATAGAGGATATCGTGGTTAAGACTGTAATGTCATTCATAATGAATAACGTTAAAGACAGTATGAATAATGTTAAAGGTGGTCCATTGGGGATAAATGGTCTACGGTAGGGATGTGCCAATCTCTGGAATCAGAGATGAGAGAAAGATTCTAATTCTCATTACTTTTATTCAACATTGTGCTAGGAATTTGGCCTACGGAGAAAACTAAGAAGAACAAATAAACTTATACCAATTGGGAGCATGAGGTAAACTGGAATTCTTTACTGTTGTCATGATCTAAGTGGAAAAAAAAACAAATGACAGAAACATTTATCGTACTCAGAAGATAGTCCAGTAAGTTTGATGAATAGTTACAATACTATTGTTGTATATATGTGTTACTCTACAACGGTGCTCATTAAAATGTAATTTAGAATAAAATAGGGGCACCTGGGTGGTTCATTCGGTTAAGAGCCTGGCTCTTGGTTTTAGCTCAGGTCATGATCTCATAGTTCATGAGATCTATCCCCGCGTCAAGCTCCATGTTGCATGTGCAGGACAGAGTCTGCTTGGGATTCTCTCTCTCCCTCTCTCTCTGTCCCTCCTATGCTCTCTCCCAAAATAAATAGATAAACAAACAAATAAGTAAATAAATAAGCAAGCATTAAAAATATTAAAATGTAATTTAGAATAAAATCACATCTACACTAGCAAACAGAAAATCATGACCATACTTTAATTGAAGATTTGGTGGAGTACTCAGACTTCTTCCTGTTCAGCTCGAATTTCTATGAAATCATCAATATAGTGGACCAGTTTTATTTTCTGCTGGACCTCCACCTCATCTACATTGTAAGAAATAGCAGCAGACTGGATAGATCTCTGAGGCGGGATGTTGAACGTACGTAGTTTTCCACCTCCTGGAAAAGAGAACTGCTTCTGACCCTGGGCTTTTGAAGCAAATGCATTTACCAAATCCATGGCAGTCTACCATGAACCAGGACCTGTGGGTCATCCTCTCTAGTAAACACCCTGCTGTCAGTACAGCAGCTGCAATTGTTGTCGCTTCTTTCCGTTTATAGCAGTCCGCTGCCATTCACCCCTCTCCGTCTAGGTTTTCCGGGGTCATGTTGGTGAAATGAATGGAGAGGAGAAGAAGGCCACATCTGCATACACTATATCTGCACCTGGATCCTTTCAGTTTTTGAGAGCCGCCCCAGTCTCTGTCATTCACCATACTGTGCAACACTGATTTTGATTTATTTTCTTACCCGGGAGAAGAGGGCAGAGATTAGGTTTATTACCTTACCCTTTACTTCTCCAAAGGTTGAAGAATTCATGTGAAATTTCTGCCAGCTGCTAATTAAGTATATTTCAATTACATATGTAGGAACTGGGATAATTAATAGTGGAACTGTCCATGGGTTTAATGGGTCCACTATGAGGTTGATGGGCCTGAGACTCTTCTCATGATTACCCGACACCTATAGGCAGGTTTCTCTAGATTTTCAGTTAGCAACATCAACTGAGACTCTAAATCTCATATTACTTGGGTGATCTGGTATCCCTCTTTCTCCAGGGTAAAGTCACTTGATAAAATTTCCCTGAGGTCCCTTTGGTGAAAGATTCAGGTGACCCCATTTCATCATTTGACCCAGGGTTGCAGGATCCTTCCTTATGGGAACTTAGAATCATTTTTAGCTGATGAGTACTGATCTGGGAACAGAATAAGCTCTGGAAACTAGGAAAGGGGCTGTAACTTTCTATAACTTTGGCCTTTGTTCCCCCAAATGTATATATAAACACTTCCATGCATGCATCCATGCATACATACATACACATACATACACTTTTTGGTCTCCTATATACTTTGCTTTAAAAAAAAAAAGCCTCCAAAAAACAAAACAACTACCAAAAAAATCTATAGTCCTTTAGACATTCCCTTAGATCTCTGAGGGTCAGGTCCCTGGCTATTCTGATCTAATTGTTTGTCAGTACATATGCTCACTTGCTTCTGATGGTTAAGGGCTGTCACCTAACTAATGCTACTCTTTAATTTTATTATTTCCATTACTGAGCTTCTTGTTGATGAAAACGTTTGTATCCGCCTTTACAGAACATCATTTACCGCTTTGAAAAGCAAAGTGTGCTGCTAGTCTTTTAAGAAACCTGGCCAACTGCTGGGTTCATTCAGTCTCATAGTATAATCCTATTATGAGTGTGCCTTTCTTTTGCTGTCTTCCTCCACAGTCTGCCATGGAAATCTGCCTTGTCTCAGACATTTAATGTCACCCATCGCATTTTTTTAAAACTCAAGTTGAAGTTTAATTTACATGTGTTAAACGCTAGCTGTCTAAGGTGTTTACTTCTATAAAGTGTAATAATCATAGTGGTGTAACATCATGATCAAGATACAGAACATTGTCAAGGCACCCGGATGTCTCGTTGGTTGTCAGACTCTCGATTTTCTGCCCAGTTCATGATCTCAAGATTTCATGATCTCTCAGGTTCGCGAGTTTGAGTACTGCCTCAGGCTCCATGCTGATGCTGTGGAGACTGCTTGGGATTCTTTCCCTCCTCCTCTCCGTGCATTGCACGTGCCCTTGTGCGCGCGCTCTCTCTCTCTTTAAATAAATAAATTTAAAAAAAAAATTAAAAAGATATAGAACATTGTCATCACCCCAAAAAACTTCCCTCATGTCCTTCGCACAACTCACAACTCCTCACCTTTGGTAACGATGGGTCTATTTTCTGTTCTAAAATTTGCTTTCGCCAAAATTTCAAGTAGTCTTTTGCATCTGGTTTCTTTCACTTTGCGTAAGTCTTTTGAGATTCATGGATGTTGTTACATGTATCTACAGTTTGTCTTCATATTGAGATAAATGGTCTATGGTATGGATGTGCCAATTTTCTTAATTAATTCACCATCTGAAGGATATTTGCACATTTGGGGTGATTCTGATTAAAACCATCATTCACATTTGTGTTTAGGTTTTGTTTATTGGAGGTTAATACTTTGGAGTAGGATTGCCAAGACAGATGGTAAGTACGTGTTTACTGTTATAAGAAATAGCCAGACTGGCAGCATCTGGCTGGCTCAGTCAGTAGAGCATGCAGCTCTTGATCTTGGGGTCATGCGTTTGAGTCTCATGTTGGGTGTAGAGATTACTTTAAAATCAAGAAAAAGCTAAAATTTTTTAAAGCAGGATGCAAAATAGTCTCACCAAAAAAAGCAATTTTTTTTTTCACCTACAGTGGATGAAATTTCTAGTTGTTTTGCATCTTTTCCAGCCCTTGGCATTGTCAGATGTTGCTGTTGTTACCATTCTAATAGGTGCATAGCATTGTCTCATAGCAGATTGCATGTGCATTTCCCTAATGTCTAATGATGTTGAACCTTTTTTATGAAGTTATTTACCATGTAAGTATTTTCTTTGATGAAGTATCTCCGTAAATGTTTTGTCCATTCTTTTTTTTAATTGGGATGCTTGTTTTCTTATTCACTGGGTGATAAGATTCTTTATATATTTGAGGTAACCACCTTTTGTCACAACTACATT
Organism: Panthera uncia; assembly: GCF_023721935.1. Taxonomy (NCBI): domain Eukaryota; kingdom Metazoa; phylum Chordata; class Mammalia; order Carnivora; family Felidae; genus Panthera; species Panthera uncia. Next base: position 85,871,670 of record NC_064816.1, read on the forward strand.
TTGAAACTTTTTTCCCTCTCAATTTGTGGTTGGCCTTTCTCTTATCAGTGTCTTTCAAAGAACAGACGTTTCTAATCTGACAAAGTCTAATATATTTTCTTTTCTGGCTTACGCTTTGGATTTCCAAAGAAAGAAATCTTTTCCTAATTCAAGGCTGAAAAACTTGTCTTCTATATTTTTAATAGAAATTTTTTAGTTTTATATTTTATATTTCTATCAATGATTCGCTCCAAGTTCATTTTTATGTGGTGAAAGGTATGTCACATAAGGCTATCAAATTGTACAATAATTCATTGAAAGGGCTATTCTTTTCCCATTGACTGCTTTTGCAGGTGGTCAGAATGAGTTGTGTGGTTATATTTCTGGATCCTAATTTCTTCCTTTTATCTATGCATATATTCTTTGTTCATTACTATCCAATTTATTACTGTACATTTATAATAAGTCTTAAATCAGGTAGTATGAGTTCTCATAATACATCATTTTTGTTAAAAAATAGCATTGGCTAATCAAGCTAAGAGATATTGGCTTTTGGATCGGTATTGTTTTGAATTAGTTCAAATCAATAAATGGTGTCTTAACCATATTGATTCTTAAAATACACCAACTTATTATTTATCTCCATTATTTGGGTTTTTGTTTTCTCTCATTTATGTCTTGTAGTTTTTAGCGATCTTGCATGTACTTTTTTAGATGTAAACATTTTTTGTTTGGTTGATCCTGTGTTAAAAAGTAATTTCTGTTCAGTTTCCAGTTGTTTATGATAATAATTAGAAATGTGTTTCATAGTTGCATATTGCACTTATATCTTATCACCGTGCTAAACTCATTTGATCAATTTAGCAGCTTCTTTGAAGATTCAAATTTTCTCCACGGACAATAATACCATTGCCTGCAAACATAGAGCTCTGAATGTATTTATTTCTACTCTGTACCTATTTTGTGCATTTTTCTCCCTCTACAGAACTGACTACATCCTTCAGTACAATGTTGAATACAGTTCTTGAAAATAGGCATCCCTGTCAGTTCTTGACTGTAGGGAGAAAATATTTAGCTTTTTAATATCAAGTATGATACTGCCTGTAGAACTTTGATGGATGCTTTTTATCAGGTTGAATATATGCCTTTAATTCATAGATTGCTTACAATTTTTATCATACATGAGAACTGAATTTTTCCAAATGTGTTTTCTGCATCTGTTGCAAAGGTCCTATTATGTTTCTTCTTTAGCCTGTTTCATACGATGAATTGAGTTGTTTGACTTTGAAATGTTGGGTCAGCCTTGAATTCCTGGGATATGCCCCAATTATGGCATTAGATATTAGCATGTTTATAGATTTATGCATTATATTTGCTAATATTTCAGGCAGATAATTTTGGATATTTGCATGATGGATATTGGTTTGTAATTCTATTTTCTTATAATTTATTTGCTATGCAGACCTCAGAAAATGACTTGAGAAATATTTCCTCCTTTTTTTTCCATATGTTATTTTACCCTAAATATTTGATAAAAATTTTCAGTGACAATTTCAAAGGCTTTAATAGATGTAAGACTATTTAAGTTTTCTCTTCTTCTTTTAAAGCTGCTAGTTGTCCATTTCATCTAAGCTATCAAATTTTGGGGCATGAAGGTGTTCATCATATCCCACTATTAACCATTTAAGGTCTGTAGTGATGTCACAACTTTCATCTCTAAATTTATATTATTGGTAATAAATATTTATATTGGTAATATAAATCTTCTTTCTTCTTCACTTTGTTAGTCCGGCTAGAGGCTTACCAGTTTGTTGGTATTTTCAGAGAACTAGCCTTTGGCTTTATGAAATTAAAAAATTCTTTCAATTTTATTATTCTCCTATTTTAATTTTTTCTTCTCTTCTGCTTGCTTTGGATTTAATTTACTCTTTCTATTTATTGAGCTGTAAGCTAAGGTCATTTATTTAATGCCTTTCATATTTTCTAACATATGTGTTTAGTGCTCTAAGTGGTTCTATAAACAGTGTAATCCCCACATACTATGAAATACATTTTCATTTTCAACCAATTAAAAATGTGTTCTGATTTTCCTTGTGATATCATATCTTTCCCATGGATTATTTAAAAGGTTATTATTTAGTTTCCAAAATATTTTGGGATTATCCCAATATATTTATTTTATTGATTTCTAGTTCAATTTTGCTATATTCTGAGAATACATTTTTGTGTGATTTTACTTCTTGTGTTGCTTATGTTTGTTTTATGGCCCAAAATGTGATCTATTTTGGTCAGTGTTCCATGTGCACTCTTAAATATGCGTTGTTCAGTTCGGTTGTTGCTGGGCAATATTTCATAAAAGTCAAATTGATTAGCAGTGTTGTTCAGTATTCCATATCAGGAATCAAGAAACTTTTTCTTAAAGGACTGGATAATAAATATCTTAGTCTTTTGGATCATACTGTCTCTGTCACAATTCTTCACCTATGCTGTGGCAACATTAATCATTAACATTATTGAAATATATGAATGAAATTATGACTCAATAAAACTTTATTTATAAAATCAAGTTGTTGCCCATGGGTGATAGTTTTCTGACTTCTATTTTATATCTTTTCAGTGTTTGGTCTCCTTGGTCTATCAGTTACTGTATGTGGCTTTGACATAACCATCTATAATCATGGATTTGTATATTTCTTCTTCCGTTCCATCATTATTTGCCTCTTCACTTATAAATCCCCATTGTTAGGAGCATATACATTTTAAGATTGTTATGTTTTCTTAAATTGGCTTTATCATTATGTAGTATTTTTATCTATGGAAATATTTATTTTTCTGAAGCTTACTTTGTGATATAAGCAGTTCAACTTTCTTTTGATTAATGTCTTTATGTCACATATTTTTTTTCCCATTATTTTACTTTAAAGTATTCTTTGGCTTTATATTTTAAGTGGAATCCTTGTAGACACCATAGTTCATACTTTTTTTGTTAAGTCCAATCTGAAAATCTCTGTCATTTGATTGGGATGCTTAAATCATTTAAACTCAATGTAATTATTGACATCAATGGATTAAACCTATTATCTGGAAATTGTTTCCTATTTATTCTAACTTTTAGTTCCAGTAAAAGTTCATGGAAACTATCCTGTCATGAGGAATTTGGCACTTGCAAAAATGAAAACGAAAATGAAAACAAAACAAAGCAATACAAAACAAAGCCTGTGCATGATCATTCAGGCCCAACCACATTCAATTGCAAAGGCTTTACTTGGCAGGACTCATGGGGGCCAATCTGCCCTCTCCACCCAAGACATGGTGCACAGTCAGTGCATTACAATCTCTGAAGGGAGTTGCAGTCAAAGGCTCAGGACCCACTGACTGGCCATGTTTCTATGAATATTTGCATTCCTCGCCTTGTTGCCTCCATTTGGAGGTTTCTTCATCAGGGAAACACAAAGATAATTTTTTCTCCACTCCGATTTAGTACTCAGTATTTTTCCATCCCTAGCCCTTGTCTTTCTCCCTCCTCTCAGACCAAATCTCCACAAGTTTTTAGTTTAGTTTAGTTTAGTTTTTTTTTTTTTTTTCCAGGGTTCCTTTAACAGTGAGATGGGTTCCCATGTCTACCACCTGAAAATCTGTTATTGGGGGGAAATGAATCTATTCATTTCTTCTAGGGAAGAATCTATAGTTTCTCTCATTTTAGATTCTTTCTCATTCTGATATAATAAGTGATTAAAGATTTTGCTATTACTTTCATATTTGTCTTGTGGCTTTAATTGGTTGCTCCCACACACCTCACTGCCCAGCTTTTTCCAGCTCAGTGGAGCTCCTGACAAGGAGTGATTTAAAACTATCCATATATCTGAAGTTCCTAGGGATTACTATAGTCTTGCTGGCCCACACTTTACCTTTAGTGATTTAGTAACATTTTATCTGATTTCTCCTTCCTGGGATGGGGGTGGTGAGGGAGTCTTTGATTTCAGGCTACTTGGTTACTCCATGACTACAGCTAACTGATTGCTTCAAAAAAATGTCTTGTTATGATAGAAGTGATAGTCTTTCCAGCTTTCTAAATCTTAAGTGGAAGCAGAAATATCAAGCTACCACTTTCTTCTAGCTTCTGACAGCTAAACCATCAGCCTGTTGTAATTTTCTCCCAGGGACATTTGCCAGGTTGTTAAATCCTGTATCATGAGAGAGTAGCTCCATACTGCCAATGCCTCTTATCTAGTTTCATATTCCCTTCCCCTTGACCTCGCATCCCTATTATCCACTCTTATTTACTCCTACTCATGCATGTTAGCTAGATCCAGCAGCGGTATTGGCATAAAATCCCACTCAGCCTGTAGCAGACATATGCTTTTCCAATTGGGCATTGCTGATATTTGGCTCTACAAATGGGCGTGATGTTCATAGAGGGAATGGAGAACAGATCCAGAAGAAAGAAAGCATTGGTTTACAAAGCTCTTACCATCTGGAGGCATCTGAATAGTCTTCATGTGAGGGGGAGCTTTTTTTCAGGCAAGGAGAGGTAGGCTCCTTCTTTTGCCCTAGATGATTCAGGGAACCTGGGCACTTGAGATCCTCAGGTGTCCCTATTCAAAGTCTTAGGATCCTGTCTCTCCCAGTTCCGGGTCCAGATGTTTTCCTCTGTCTACTGCTAGAATGTGGAAGGTGAGAGTCTCTCAGTGGTGCCAAGGAGACATTCTAATTTTCTCAGTTCATATTAATTTTATGATAGATAGATTTGAGCCTGTCATAGTATCTCTTCAATGCGTCAATGGCCCGTAGAAGCAATCACCCAGTTCCATAGTCCTTATTTTTAGCAATGTCCTCCATCCTTGTCAAACACCTGAGATTTGTAGATGCTAGTACACCCCCCACATTTCTCCTGTGTCATATCTCAGTTTATCACAGATGGAAATTCTAGCAACTGCCATGCTAGTGCATTCAAGGGACTATCAATTATCCGTCTGCCATTAGTGATGAGACCCCTAAATTCAGTGGGTAATTGGCTGCCATTACGGTATAATCCCTGGAGAAAGGGCAGTCTGTAGTGCACATGGATTGTAGATCAAGGTAACTACCGTGAAACCAAAGAGAAGTTTCCAGAAAAGGATTAAGCTGTGACATTTTTGCAACCTGTGTTTACAGCGGTTGGGGGAAGTTTGCATTGACCTATAGAAGGACATCTGAAGGAGATTCCAACCATCCCTGCTTTGCACAGCACAGAGGTTCCATATCTTTTGAAAGATTATTACCCTGTTATACTTCTCTATGTCTTTTCATTCACAAATACTGATAGATCATTTTGTATACGAAACTGAACTCCCTTATTCCTTAATTTGATAACAACTGCATTTCCCGTTAAGTATCCTAAGAAGACAATTAGTTTCTCCTGGCACGTTTGTCGGCCCCAGGACCCGAACATGGTTTTCTTGAAGACAGCTTTGACCTATGTTTGATAGCCTCCCTTGCATACAGAATGCTCTTTTTAATCATTTTTTTTTCCTTTTACATTCTGAACTCGACCCATATTTAGTAAGAAGTAAATCTTCCAGACATCTTTCCTTCACAGACAAATTTGTAGTGAAATGTCACTCTTCTCTTACATCCGAGAGTAGTTCTGCCAGTACCCCTTTGATGATATCTTATTGTGTGATGGCACATACCGTTATTACCATTTACCCATGTTTTTGCATATATTTTATCGGTACAATTAGACTAAGTCCTTTGAAAGAAGGGGACTATAACTTATGCCTCTTTTTATTCTTATCAGAATTATACTAAGTATTCTATCTATGAGTGCACCATGTAGAGATTTCAAATAGAGGAATCAAGACTGTTTGATATGTCACTCGTATATAACACTCCTTGGCACAGAGAGGCACTTCTTAAGTTTTTCTGACTGAATACATAAAGACTAAATTAATTTATGACAACTATATATTCTGGTATGTTTGCCTTTGTGCGCATGTGGGTGCTAATACTAACATATGAATTTAATAACTTAATTTTTATTTGGGAATATGTATGAAATGGCAGCTTATTTTTTTCTGTACATTTACTCAGTCTGCTTTAAATTTACAGTGAGAAAAGTCACTCTTTCTATTCCATTTATAAGCCACATAATGATGAGCATTCTTGAATTTATTTCTCTGTTTCTTAAAACCACAGACCTACAGATGAGTTTGAATCAGATCCAAAAATCTATGGGTACTTGAAAGCACACGGGGGCCAGGCTGCAGTTTGTGGGGAGCCTTATAACCGCAGGCACATGACAGCTAGCAATGAGTAAACCAATCTGGGTGGAAAGGATTGAGCCACATCTTTGTTCGAACTAAGTTTACTGACTCTTCTGACTCTTGTTTATGAAATAGCCTGATACATATATATGTGTGTGTGTGTGTGTGTGTGTGTGTGTGTGTGTGTGTGTATTTAATGCTGCTAAATGTCAGCTAGCTTCATGTATTTCTTTTTCTTTTGTCTACATCTTTACAGGCCCTTATAATGTGTGTCTTAATCAGAAATAAACGGGTTTCACTGTGTAGCTGTTCAAGAACAATGGAGACAAAGCCAGGCTTGCCAATAATAGCTGAAAGAGGAAGTCCTCCAAGTCTAATGAGAATATTCTTTTATTTCTAAAGGGCTTTGCAGAGTATTTCCACAAGTCCGGGGGATTTGCACAACATGAACAACAACAACAACATAACCATTTGAGCGCTTGTTCGGATTGGACCCTGCCTATCAAAATGTTATTACCAGACAAATTTTATTACTGAAAAATAATACGAGACAAATGTTGCTAGATTTTCTCCGGTGGGCTAAATTTTTACTCTTTCTGGCAAATGGCCCCAGGGGGAGCTTGTCAACTTTATGATATGCCCCCCTTTCAGTTTTACTTGACTTTTAGTTATTTCAAAGTCTGTTTCATTTAGTTTCCTCTACTTTGACGTTGACTTTTTTCTCATCCTTTTTGCTTCATTTAGCTAATATCTGATCTACTGCTTAGAAACCTCCTAAACTGCCCTTTCATTTTGATCCTCTTCTTTCCTATGTGCCTCATCTGTATGGAAAGATAGTTCAGCCACTCTTCTCAGGTATGCTCTCACACCACATTTTATTCCAATGCAGTGAAACCAGACTAGTGACATCACAATGGCTTTGCCCAGTGCAAATACGCCACCGTATTTTGTACATGTTGCCATTTTTGAAGAAAATATGTTTACTTACCACCTCCTGTCACATTCCCTGTTTATACAGCTCACATAATTTCCGCTTTTTCAGGTGGCACGTCACTCATTTTTTTAGTATTCAGTTTCCCTAACACTTCTCTTGACAATTTAAGAACAGTAGCTGTTTTAGCCCTGGCCTGCTCGCGGAAAGAACTGAAGGGTAGCTCTTGATTGATGTGACCACTAGAGATCTCAGGAGCGATGGCTGATGAAGCTTCAGTTTCATGTTTAACGAATGTGACATCCCACATAAATGGCTTCTTTTTTTTCTGACATAGTAGCAATTGCTGGCCTTTTCCTTGTTTTTAGTTTAAATTTCCAGGAAAGGTTATTTAATTTTATGAACTACTTGTTCATTTCTATTAAACCAAACCCTTTTATGTCTGACTATATTCTAGGCTTTTGGCCTGCCTAGGATGGAGCTGTCTTGGAATAGATGTCTACCACTGATCCAATCAACAGTGACACATACCATGGCTGGCCATTCTGCAGAAACCATGGTCAGGCAGTGGCTCTGAACCAAGAGTGTGGGCATGGACAGGACAAGCACCGACTGACATTTCCATTACTTTCTATTTCTCGATGCAATAAACACATGACATCACTCTTCTACATACATTTCCAAGAGTCTTCTAACTAAAATTGTCCACCTAGAACACATTTAGTCATTCGCTGTTTTTTGAGTAACCCAATATGTGTCAGGATAATTTTCTGTTTATTCATATGAGGAAAAATTAGGGATGGAGAGCTGAATAAAACAAAACAAAACAAAAATCCTTGCTTTCAAGTTTCTTCTGAGAGCTAGAAAGCCTATCAATTACTTTTGATAAATTAACATGAGTGATTGAAGACCATTGAGAAATGAGGGAGATGAGATTAGGGGCAAGCTGTGAAAGATCATAAAGGTCTTTGTATATTACAATAAGGAGTTTTACTTTTCCTCTAATTATAATAGAAACCCTTTGGAGCTTTGGTTGTGTTTTGTCTTTTTATTCAAGGGTGTATCATGATCAGATTTCTGTTTTAAAATAAGCATTGTGGCTGTTGCCCAGAGAATGTACTCAATGGGGATTAAGAACAGAGGTAGCATGGGCCAAGTAAGAGATTCCTGATCTGGTCCAGATAAAATGATTTTGCTTTGAACTACACTGGAGCAGAACGTGATGAAAATAAGTTGTATTAGGCATTTTACATGAAGAACCAACAAAATTTAGTGTTGGTTTTTATGTGGTTTTTACACAATAGCTCCAAGAATTGTGACCTGGGTAACTGAGGGGATAGTGTTATGATCATCTGGGATAGGACATATTTGCTACAGAATAGATCTAGCTGGAGAATTTTTAAGGGGGCAGGGGTGAGCAAGCTTTCTATATTATCATGGCAAATTTGGCGTGCTCATTATAAATCCAAGAAGAGACGCTGAAGGTATTTGTAAAAGTGAAATTGGAACACAATGGAAAGAAGCCATACTGAGGTTGAAGGTTTCAGGAGTCACAATTTTCCTGATGGATTTTAAAGCCACCGAAGTCAATTTAAGTAGAGGAGAGAAGGCTGAAATTGTGTTAATTTACAGACCAGGTAGGATAAAGACTACTAAAAGGGACAGAGGAAATGTTTCTCAGGAGGTAGGAGAAAACAGATAAGCTTTGTTTTGTTGGAGCCTAATTGTAGTTCCCATTCTGGAGGGTGCATCAACATCTCCTGGAGAGCTCATTACCCTCCAAGTCTGACCCAGTAGATCTGAGATGAGCCCAGGAATTTACCTATTTTATAAGTTCACACATATAGTAAAGGGTCTGATAAGATTTTTTTTGATGTTTGCTGACAGCTTTCAGGCTTCGTTCCTCCCTCTTCCTCTTTTCCCCACATCTAGGTAAGCTGATAAGAAAGCTTGACTTCTCCCTCCTTTCATTCTGGTGAGAGGTTCAAACTCAGGAGTCTCTGCCAATGTGAGGGAACCTTCACCTGGTTCCTTCTGCCCCCGAAAGACCATAAAAGCCTGAGATCAGGCTCCTTTCCCTGCTCTCACGAGCCATTTTTGAACCTGCTAGAAATCATTCTGCTATTCCTAAAAAGCTTTACTATGTAATAAACCTTTTCATATCCTCTTAGCGTGTGTGTGGCATCCTCAGTCTCAATAGATGAACCAAACTTTGGGTAGTGTCCTCATGTTACTTCAGAGTGGCCACAGGTGGTGTTACCCTGCTTATCTGGAGAGTACTATGAGAGCCATTCTATAGCATGCTCTAATAAACAGTCCCTTAATTTAAAATGCTGCTAAGATTCCAAGTAAGCTGAGGATAGAAAGTTGACCACTGACCTTAGGGCGATCATTTGTGATTTTTTTATTTTCTTATTTTTTAAAGTTTATTTATTCTACGAGAGAGAGAGAGTGCGGGTAGGGGAGGGACAGAGAGAGAGGAAGAGAGAATTCCAAGCAGACTCCATGCTGTCAACGTAGAGCCCAGCATCAGGCTCGATTTCATGAACCCTGAGCTCATGACCTGACCTGACATCAAGATTTGGATGCTTAACCGACTGAGCCAACAAGGCGCCCCCATTTGTGAACTTCATAAGAGCTATTTTAGCAGGATGGGTTGGGGATATAATGGAATGAAATAGAGGGGACACAGAAAGTCTAGAGAATTCTCTGAAGAAGTTTTTTTTTTTTAATATTAAGGTATATTTGGATTTTGATTGATAATAACACAACTGTCAGATCTACCCTTAGACTAGAAAAGGGAGAATTATATACTAGAGAATTCTTACATTATATTAGAGGAAGAAAATGAAGTTGGCCCCATCTGATGGTGTCTGCTTTCCACATGAAATAAGCTGAGATCATCAACTCAAAAAGAGAAAAGGATTATGAAGAAATAGTCACTGGGAGAGTGGGACAATGATCTTCAAGGGTATCCACTAGGATGAGCAATGGCAGTGAGGAGTACTTATCCGAGATGTGTGATTGTAAGTTTGAAGGGGAACCAGGTAATACTGGGAGCCAGTGTTGCCTAGTGGGTTGTGTCTGCAGCTCTTAAGCCAGAGCTTCTGGGTTCAAATCCTCTTTTTTCCCCCACTTATTTCTTGGGTGACCTTGGACAAAATACTTAACCACAAAGGGCTCGTTGCCTTTTATAATATTAGTTTGACATGAGAACATGTCAGCCTTAAAAGGTCTCAATGCTACCACATGAAACCATTTCTTACTTTTCTGTAGGTGGATAATTCATTATTTTACCTTTAATACGAGGCCTGTGGCAGACTTGCTTACATTTTACTGCATCAGTGGGTGGCCCAATGACTAATCATGAAATAAGCATTGGATTCGTTCCTGGAAAATTGGGATTCAATTCAGAAGGACATGGTAAGAAGAAGGTCATGCTTTTAATTTTGTCCAAACACTTTCATCCCCACTGCCATGGTTGCTTCAGTTTTGTGCCATTAGGAAGACCCAGGTTGGAGAAAAATAATAGTCACCTTGGATAGTTGAAGCAATTATTTGCTATTTTTGTTTTCCTCTAGTAAAGGCTCACTGGCGATGAAGCTGTGATTAATTTTTTTTTCCCCCAAAATTTGTTACTGTGTAATCTGTCAAACTGGCTACTTCCAGATCACTGCCCATCTAGCCAAACTATTACCTACTAGTATAGCCAGCTTCACTCACATGTGATCTGTCTAGCTGGACGGATCCCACGCTGAGAAGGGCCCAGTGCTTTGCTGAATGCTTTGCTTTCACCATCTTGAAATTCTTTGGACTAGAGTGTTTTAAATGAAGTCTGATGGAACAACAGGACATGCGTGTGGGCAGAGGAGACGTACTGGGTGGCAGAGCGCTCACTGGTGGTGGCTCAGCAGTAGTCAACCGTTCCTGGCACAGTGGAAGCATGAATGCATAGCATTTGGCATGGCACAGAATCCTACGCCCCGGCTGCAAGTCAGGACTGGAGGCCAGACTGGAGGTAGCGATAGCACAGCAGCAGCACAGATGCCAGCAGCAGTGGCTCTGGGACGGAGGAGGGGGTCTGCATGGGCGTCAGGATGTGAGGTGTGGGAATGCTTGCTCATCTGGCTGCACAGCCTATTCGTGAGCTGTCAGCAGCCATATTAACGCTCCAGTGGGGTGCTGGGACAGAACCTGCTAGTGGGCAAGCGGTAAATTATGTCAGTAAATTGTTGTAAAATAGAAGGTTACATATGGATATTGCAATAAAGAATATTGGGAGGCATTAGGACACTTCAAAGAGTTTAGAATCTCTAGTTTTGATGACTAATGCACTATTGCAAAGGAAATACCCACAGGCTTGAAAAAAAGAAATGAAATTTAATGTCATTGTATTATTGGAAAAGAACACAATTTTCCTATGAAGTTTTGGTTGACTCTATTATTAACAAGGAAGACAATTTTAAACTAAATTATTTTTTTTAATTGAAGATATAGTTATAGAATTCATGGACAGGCATTTTGAATTATGGGCAAATCATGAAGCTGATTTGTTTCTTATATGACCTCCACAAGGTATAGAAAATGCCAAAAGAAACATTAAAATGACATTGTATAAATTTACATTTAAGCTAAATTTAGACTTACGAGAAACTGATTTGTATGAAGAGTTAAATCTTTTTAGAAAAAAAAATGTTCCATGAGAAATGTCAGGTCCAGATGTACTAAATTTTATATTTTGAAATAATTAGAAATTTATTCCAATGTTATTATAGCTTATAAACATTCTTATTGATTCCAGAAACAGTCGCATCCACAGAAAAATTCCTCTCAAAATTAGAAATTATCGAAATTATTTGCAATCCTGCATTTACTGAGAGTGACTAACATTGCTTTCGGTTGTATCAATTATAAAGTCTACTATAAATATAAATTTATGTGATCTAGTAAATGAAAACAGAGATAAAATTATATGATTAATCAAGATACTCAGTAAGAAATTATTACTATTTAGGGTATTACATAAAATTATAACACAATTTATCTTCAATTTGTAAATTAATATTATTTTCCACGTAGTACTGATGCCCTTATTATGTTTAGAATTATATTTAGTAAACAAGTCTTTTAAAGGAAAGATTTTCATATTTTTGCACTTTTAATAACAAGGTACTAAGCAAGGGACCCCACATATTTGTTTTGCACTAGACAATGAAAATTACATAGCTAGCCTTGCATAGATGCAGAAATTATTTCAAATCCTTCCTCTGGTTATACTCTTGCCTAGCCAGAGTGAACTTTAAAATATATCATTCAAAGTTCTAATATTGGGAAAACAATTTAAATTATTTGAGGTCTACCCCTGAAAACAGAGGTGATCCACCATATATATAACATATATTTCTATCAGTCTCCAAACACAGACTTGTCTCATCCCATGGGTATCCTATCCTGCTATAAATAATTTATGCTGTATTTTAAAAAATCATCAGGGTAGCCAACCTGTAAGGCACCCAGTGAGCTATGCTATGGCGTATAAAGATAAGCTGGACCAATCAGACCTGACTTTTGTTTTTTATTGCTTGTCACTTGTGTGATCTTGGAAAACTTTGCGTAATTTTTCTTAGCCAAATGTATTTATCTAGAAAATAAAATAATGGAGTTGTTTAGATGTCTTTTAAACTCCCAACTCTAAACTTTTATGTTAACAAAAGTGAATATTTTAGTAGGCTTAATCACAAGGATAATTGATTACCCAATCATAAATGCCTACATCACAATTTGAGAATTAAAATTTTAAAGGAAAATTAATAATTACTGACTTACTTAATGGAGAGTGTCTTGATTTATACATTCTAGGACTATGTCGTGAAATCATTTGAGATCAGTGTCCTATGATTAAGTGGCCTTAATTAAGTCTTTACAGAGGAGTGCATGTTGTGGCTGAAGCAAAGCAATAGCAAAGACCAGGATATATCACGGACAAACCTGGTGATAGCGTTTTTTAAACACTGTTCAGTTTTGCATTTGCTGTATAACCGACCCATAATCCCATTTATTGTCCTTCCTCAACTCGTCCACTTGTATGATTAACTTACAGTATATTTCAGACAGCATAGTAGCAAACATCAAAATTTGTTCTCACTTACATTTACAAAAGATTTCTGAAATCTAGTATTACTACCATAATAAGGTCATGTCTTGCAGAAACTTCATTTATCTTTATAGTGATGTAGAAAATGCATTTATTGTACGAAAGATGGAGAAACCAGTGATAATGAAGAAGTAAGTTTCTTCCTATTCCCAAGGTGTCACAGGACTTGAGTCAGGGGTCGATTGACAAGTATGGTATAATACTATCTGGTCTTGAGCAAATGAGCTCACGTTGTGGTAAAGAGTCCCAAACAGTGCATTGCGTTTGTTTAAATAGCGTGGGAGAAATTAACAGCTCTGAGTAATCGATTGCAGTTCCCATGATGCCTGCTTGTTGCAAGAATTGTTTGCAACTTCCGGGTCTGTTTGTTCTGAGCCTACTCATTGTTTCTAGACACTCTGCTGATTTCTGAGCTGAGTTCAGGCTGTTCTTTCTAACACAGCCTTATAAGCAAGCGATGAGGAGATTTGCAACAGCCTAGTGTTAATCTCAGACTTCTAAAGTATTATTGGAAAATTTGGCACACTGCACTGCCTTTGAGCAAATAGATGGATTCAGATCAGTCTTCTACTTCTTAATTTGACTTTATATGATGGAGGGAACCATGTGGGTAAAATTAGGAAATTTAGAATATTAGAACAAGAAAATATTCAGGAATGCAAAGCATGCTATGCTGTAGAGTCCTCTTTTGGATATAACGTTGGCCAAAAACTTTATTGAAAATAACGGGGAAAGTCTGAGTTGTAGTAGTCATTTCCTCCCTTTCTTTAATGCCATTTCATATTAAAACAAGAGAAAAAAGAAACCGCTCCAAGTTCCATCAATGGATGAATTACTAAATTTTCTAATGGAAATCAGCAACGAAATTAATATTTTATAAATGAATGTGACATCATTAAAAATGAATCACCTGAATAGCATTTGTTTTTATTCTGAAATAACAGGTCTTTAATTCAGAATCACATATCCAAAATTATTTTTACTTATACTCTAAAACTTGAAAAATTCATTAACAATTTATCATTGATGCTGTCATCGTTTCTAAATATATTCCAATTTAATAACTATTATTAATAAAAACACTGTGTTTGCTTATTGCACAATATAGTCATGAGGAATAATTATTGCCATTTAAAATGCTCTTATAGAACTTACATGCAAATAAAAATATATCTACCAGTGTCACTCCTTAGTTTATTAGTCATGAAATAGCTAGCAAAAATAAAGAAAAATTTATATCATCTTCAAGAAATATTTACCCTAGATTGAATTTGGGTCATTAAACATTTTTAAATCTGCACATGCAATTGGTGTTGGTATACAGCTGGTTTCATGGGTCTAAGAATGTTAAATCTGAAACAATCAAGTTTTTCACAGCTGTTATTGGTTAACTTGTGTCTTCCCCAAATTCATATATTGAAGTCCTATCCCTCAGTATCTGAAAATGGGACCTTATTTGGAGATGGGGTATCTTAGGTCAGGCTGCCATAAAAAAATACTTATAGACTGGGTGGTTTAAACAAGAAACATTTATGTCTCGCAATTCCGAAGGGTGGGTGGTCTCCCGGTGCTGGCAAATCCCAACTCTGGTAGAGGCCACTTTTGGGCTTATAGGCGGCCACCTTCTCTCTGTGTCCTCATCTGGTGAAGAGAGAGGGAAAAAGCAAATTCTCCTCTCTCTTCTTATAAGGGCACTAGTCTCCTTGCGAGGGCTTTGACCTCGTGACTGAAGACCTCCCAAAGACCCCATCTTTACATATCATCACATAGGGTTTCAACATAAAAATTCTGGAGGGACACAAACATTCCGTCCTGAGCAAAGGGTCTTTACAGAGGTAATCAAGTTAAAATGAGGTCATGACAGTAGGCCCTAATACAGAATGATTGTTGTACTTGTAAAAAGAGAAAATTCGGTGATGGGCATGAACATGGAGAGAGAGTCAAATGAAAACAAAAGCGGATCAGGGTGATGCTTCTATAAGCCAAGGAATTCCCAGTATTGCCAGCAAATTGCTAAAGGCTAGGTGAGAGGCATGAGACAGATTCTGTTTCACAGGCCTCAGCAGGAACCAAGCCTGCCAATGCTTTGATTTAGGACTTTTAGCATCCAGATCTCTGAGACAGTAAATTTCTGTTATTAAGCCATCAAGTTTGTAGTGCTTTGTTATGGTAGCCATAAGAAACTAATAATACCATGGCATATGCATATGTATATATATAATGTGTGTATATATATATATATATATATAAACATATATATACATATATACACACACACATATATACATATATACATATACATGTATATACATATACATGTATATACATATACATATATACACACATATACATATATATACATTATATATATATACATATATATATCTCATGTATTTATATATCTCACATGTACTACATATGTATATATGAGTGTATGTAGAAGCAAATGCATGGAGAGATGGAAAGAAAATTCATTTCAATAGTTACAAGACTAAAGAAGAAGAAGAAGAAATTCCCGTTAAAGAATTGGGTTTATCATTAACATTCTGTTTTGGAAACAGAGAATATTATTAGTCACTCGTACAATTTGAGCTTTGCTGAAGTTATTATTATATCTCATGCAGACAATTTCAGTAGTTTCCTACCAGGCGTGTTTTATTTAAATTCTACGTATTTATTTTCTCCACTTAAAGAAATCTACTAACCCTTCAAGAACCAATCCATCCCCTAGGGTGCCAGGCGAAATTAGTTATTCCTTCCAGTGTGAACATATGACACGATGCTTCAGTTTCCGTTATGGTGCACTTAAGAGGGTGCTCTTTAACATAAATTGTTTGGTGTATGTTTGTCTCACTTACTAGAGTATGAGCTCTGTGATGTAAGAGACTTCCCTGCAAAAACAACAGTCATCATTCTGCTTTGTAAAGAGTAGAAAACTTGAAAATTGTTTGCTAAATTTTACATCATCCTGACATTTGTTTGTTGTGCAACCTTCGGCAAATAACCTAAATACCTACCACTTCAGTACTAACACTTACCACTAAGGGTAATTGTGGATATTTAATATGAGGCATGTGTGATATTTTTTTTGGCACGCTGTCTGGAATTTTGTACCCCCAAACTAAAGTTTGTTGTTGTTGCTGTTACAGTTTTTGCTCTTACATAAAGCTACTTAGATTACATGTATTGTTTGGATCCGTAGAGGTTTACTGGTTAGTATACAAACAAAGGCCCTACAACAATATATGTAAGATCCAGGATGAAGCCAGTAGGTGGGAAAGTTGGGAAGAATTGACAAGGCAATCCCAGGGACAGCAATTGTCTGGGGATTCAGATACTTCTCTCTCATGGTGGCCTATCCATACCCGTAAACTGTGTGTTGCTTTTTGACCTCCGCTCTTGCTGACCGCTGACACTTTTACTCTGCTGTTGCTGACGCTAATTTCTGTGTGCTTGACATCTCTTTCCATTTTCCGTGCCTGCTTTGTACCACATCCTGATTCTGCTTTTCCGGCCTTCCCAAGTAATCTGGCCAGTTCCTCTGGTTTGTTCCACTTTTGCTTGAAAGTGATTTCCGCCGCTTTACTAAACATCTTCGTATTTTTATGGCAAAAAGGGAGATTACGGTCCCTCAACTAAGATGTCAGAAATGGCTGGATTATGATCATCTTGAGGAGTAGTTGTATCAGCTGTCCATTTCATCGCACAGCACCTGTAGACCTCCTTTTTTTTCTTTTGATGTGTATTTATTTTTGAGAGGCAGGGGTGGGGGAGAGGCAGAGACAGAGAGAGGGGGGGAGACAGACAATTCTAAGAAGTCTCTGCCCTGTTCGCACAGAGCCCGCTGTGTGACTCAAACTCATGAACCATGAGATCGTGACCTGTGGAGATCAAGAGTTGGACTCTTAGCTGAGCCACCCAGGCGTCCCCTGCAGACATCTTTTTACAGCTCCCTGTCCCCTGCCTTGCCCCACCTCCACATAAGGTGTATGGGGCTCAAAATACACAGTGCACCTATACTCATGATATGGGAACAAAGTACTCTCTGGGTCCTTTTACAGCCAGTGGGGTCACGCATGCTTATCCATATTCTTCCTTCCTATGGTTCCTTCTTTTCTTATCCCTTGCAGGATCTTATCACCATCCTCAGACATTCTCTGTCATGTCTCTTTTCTTTTTTTTTTTTTTTAATTTTTTTTTCAACGTTTTTTTAATTTATTTTTGGGACAGAGAGAGACAGAGCATGAACGGGGGAGGGTCAGAGAGAGAGGGAGACACAGAATCGGAAACAGGCTCCAGGCTCCGAGCCATCATCCCAGAGCCCGACGCGGGGCTCGAACTCACGGACCGCGAGATCGTGACCTGGCTGAAGTCGGACGCTTAACCTACTGCGCCACCCAGGCGCCCCATGTCATGTCTCTTTTCTAACATCAGGTCCTAAAGTGGCAAGATATCTGCTCTAAAGCACATTTGGTGTTCAAAGGACTCTAAAATTTTCTGAATTTTGAATGGAATCTTCCTTCTGATTCTAGTAGTTCACTGAATGATGCCATCCTCTAAGCATTTTATATAATATCTCATGCTGGTACATCATCCAAATTCCTGGTCCACGAGAATGCCTTCTAGGATGAACAGCAGAAAATGTAATTCTGGGAAGCATAGAGAGCTGATAACCTCAATTAAAACATTTTAGCAGAGGTCAGATGCTCCACTATTAGGAATGTTGCAATTCCTACATGAGCAGGAAGTGAGACTATATTATTTGTACTGTATTATTTGTATTATATTTTATAGGAAATGTCCTGTGCCCACTTCAAATTCTCTTTGCCTCAGCTTTTATTCTAGACACTGCTCTGTTGCTAAGTTTTGACAAGATATCTCCAGCTTCATGTAGGTACGGCATAGAAGTGCCTCACCTCAGTCTTCAACCTAGTCCTGTTAGTTCTTGCCCTTGGCCTTCTCTGACATGGGACAACCAGGGGAATGTACTTGGAACTGTGCACAGAATTTATCACTCTTTTGGGAAACTCTTGATGCTTTGTCTTTAAGATGGCATAATTCCTGCCAAATTTAGCCTCTTGCCTGCAAGTTATGACCTCATACCCCTTCTGTCTTGGAGAGACAAGTACATCCTTCTTACCAGAAGTGACACCCAGAGCTGGATACGAATTTGCCTTCTCTGTGTATATTGCCCCCAGAAACATCACCATATAAATGCGGCTTTTACTAGCATAGTGTATTGTACAATATCGCCTCATATCAAGGGACCCATTTCATGACAAAAGAAATAAAGTAATGGGTACATAATTATGGGATCTGCTGGTTTCACACATATCCCATCACCCAGAAGCGGCTGATCTAATAAAGTGATGAAATAGCCTATTAAAATTTGGGTTTGTCCTCTAGGATGTTAAATCTATTTCTATAATGGAAACATGTAGTATCAGGCCAAGTCTATATTTCCGCCCCAGTACTTATTTGTTGTTGTGTGTCATCCTCAACAAAAAAGTTAATATCTCTTGAACAATCTTTGAACACAGAGATAGGAACTGATAAATAAATGTCTCCTTCTTTTTTTTTTGGCCAAGTGTTAATGAGGTTTCTCATATGGCTCCCATAAATTAAGCACTTTGTTTCCATAATAGTGGCCAATTTGATAACATATTGGCTCTCCCATATATCACTCCTGGTTCCTGAGATCACAGTCTCAAATAAACTATTCATACATCATCCTTTGTCTCAGGCACTCTTTTCACAGAAACATAGGATAAGGCAATATCTAAGGTCCTCACCAATTCTGGCAATGTATTAATTTTCCTAAAGATAATTGTATTCTAAATCTAACTTTTCCATAATAGACTAGCAGAAAGATCCTGGATTTCTTTCTCTGAAAAGAGTTGTCACTATCTGCTTTCGATTGAAAAGCTGCAGGGTACATTAAGTAACTCTTTTTAGTCTATGACTTAATGGGTAGAGTTTTGTGATATCAATTGTTCATAAGACAAACTAGAGCTGAATCAAAATGGCATGATTAACAAAACAGAGCCAAGTGTAGACATTAGCATTTGGCAATAAGAATAAGCAGTCAAAATATTTGGCAAAGGCTGTTGCTGTGGATTCTTGTAGATGAGAATGGACAAGTTTTTCTTTGTGGCCATGAAAACCACAATTTTATTGTTATAACATAAATAACTCTAGGCAAAGGGTCTTGGCAGTCATAGCTGACTTATTATTGAGAATATATAGACATTTTTAATCGCTAAATAATTTTTCCTTCTTTCTCTCAGATATAAGAGCATGAGAAATTCTACCACTTAATCCTTTGATATGATTAAGCTTAGTCTGTGAGTGCTACCATGATGGATGTGGACCAGATTTGTAGATTTCACCGCTGGAATATCTCATTGGTTTGCTGCCATTTGAGATTGCTGCTGAAAATACCCGAAGCATTTTTTGTTTCCTTCCCTGAACCCTAATGGATGCATCAAATTAAAGGAGAACTGAGTATCATGACACAACAGACAGTGGAATTTTCGATGATTGAAGGAGTACCATTACAAGTGTTAAAAATGTAAAGTGAAGGGTGCCTGGGTGGCTCAGTCAGTTAAGTGTCTGACTCTTGATTTCAGCTCAGGTCATTATCTCACGGTCATGAGATTGAGACTCATCTCGGGAGCTGAGCATGGAGCCTGCTTAAGATTCTCCCTCTGCCCCTCCACCCCCTCAAAAAAAAAAAAAAAAAGTAAAGTGAAATATATGTTCACATAAAATTATTTCTTAGGAAAATACCATGTGTTAAATATATCGCAAATGTGAGAGAAGCAAGGTCCAAGGTGGAAGTCCTGGCTTGTGTTTATTTTTAGAAGATTTTAGTGGAGTTAGAGGACTTTGTGACAGAGAAAGAGATGATACTAATCTTTGGGCTTTTGTGTACTCTGGACCTTCAATCATAATCTCTTCTGTAAACCTCAAACCATTAACATAAAGTCCTTTCTCAAAATTAAAAAAAAAAAGACATTTCAATTTTAAAAAATATGTAAAATTATAAGATACACCTGCACATTCCAATGTGTTCGTATTCCTGTCTCCCATTCAGTATGATCTTCAACTCAGAGCAACATGTTAAGGGAAAAGACCCATGTCATACGCTGGACACTTTCATGTTTCTTAGGCAGATACATATAGTTCTAGATTGTCAGACGATTAAGGACAGCGGTTCTTACACTCAGTGACTGTGCACGTTTGATGTTATCAGTTCCTCATAATTCCATCAACAGTCAGACACAATGGTATATCAACTGACTGTAACTTCAGGATCATTTCATGGACTCCAGAAGCTGAGCGTTTAAATCATACTGAACTTCTGATTTGCTGAATATTAGCTCTTCGCTGAATTATTTTTTAAAGAATCCTGTAATAGTACTAAATCTGTTAGCACTCCTGTCTGGAATCCATTCAATACAACAGGCACGGAAAAATGTTTTAAATTGTGGATTTTTCAGTTTGGGTGAGTGCTGAAAAAGCTGACTTTCAGAATACCTGCCCAATGATATTCTTTTATATATTTTCACAGAGAAATATGGCTTACCCCCCATGTTTCCTCAGCAGCTCACATGGCATTTGAAATCGTGGATGACACAAAAACTTGTCTCTAAGTCAATTTGTGACAGCTCTCCCCCCTCTGTTTTTAACACTATATTATTTACATGCTTTTTTTAATAATCCGTGCCCTTAAACAGTGATCTGCATGGCATAGAAATTTATGAATTATAATAAAATTAATGACAAAGAGATCATTCAAAGGTGTGATTTTTAAAAATGAAATCAAATTATGCTCAGGCATCATGAAGAAACAGTTACAAATAGTGAACATTAAAATCGTTCACTGTACTGAATATATAGGAAATTAAGGTAAGCATGTGAAAAGTGTCCTTTGTTTTCTCTAGAAATCTAATAAATAATAAAAAAATAGAAATATAGTAAGGTGTCCCTAGCTCTGAAGTTGAGAATTCTGTTTCTGTTGTTCTTTTACTTTACTGAACATAAAACCTCTGTGCCTGTTTAAGGGTTTGAAAACAAGAAAAACATATGGATGTTTTTAGCTCACTGACTATTAAGTACAATGCTTCTCTCAGTGCAGTATTATCACAGGTGACTTCTTTGTCCTGAATTATTGAGAATAAATTAAATATTTTTACTTAATTAGAAATTTTAATATCTGCCTCTGTCAGGCTGCTTCAGTGCCTGACAAAGAGGGATGGAAATGGATACATTCTGAAAATATTCATCTCCCATTGGCTGGAATAATTCCTTTGAGCTGGAATTGAACATTTTAGTGGTTGCTGTGGACTCACAGAGGTGATGTCTTAGTTCAGTGGCTTGAATCACTAATGCGTTAATGTCTGGATGAGGGGCAATGGGAATGCTACCAGAGTTAGCTTCCAGGGGATGGAAGGTTCTGTCTCCCTCTCCCGTGAATGACTCCACACACGTTTATGACAGCATCTACCTATTATTACAAGTTCATGTGGTAATTGCTTGCCAGGAAATTCCTTCACTTAAGGAGATAGAAGAGACAACAAAGAGAAAATATCTGGCAAGAAAGTACACATGCATGTATCCCTTTCTCTGCTGCCCTTTGGAGATTTTCATGGGATAATATGATCAAACAAATGCTTTCTCTTGTATGCCAAAATTTCTCCAAGAAAATATTTCATCTGACATGTGGCTTTGACTCTTTCTGTCAACCACCTCTCTTCTCCAACCAGTTTTCCTTCTTCACTTCTTTTTAAAATTAATTATTACAGAATTCGCAAGGAAATCAAGCCAGGTTTTTAGACTTCCTTCTTCGTGCTACTAATCTTTTTTTTTTTTTTTTTTTTTACAAAATTAATTGATACTTGCTGATTCTTTTCCTCATTACTACTTAACCCCTTGCAAGCTGCCTTCTACTCCTGCCCTTACGTCATAAAGATTTCTTTCTTTAGGTCAGCGGTATCTTTCCAGTGACCAGTCACAAAGGCTTTCTGTTCCATATTGCTACCCCTCTTTCTTAAGCTCTGTCTCTGGTTTTAGTTTGTGCGACATTATTTATTTAGTTCCGTTTCCTACTTTACTGTCTCTTTTCTTTCCTGCTTTCTTTCTTTCTTTGTCACTTCTCCTGGTATATTTTCCACAATTTCTAAATAAAGGTGTTCCCACAAAATGTGTGTTCTACTCTGTCCCCATCCTCTTGATCAGATGCTTGCATGATTTCAAACAAATCTCCAAGTAACTTCCAGCTGTCTTGGTGACAAATTTCCTCTTTCCATTAAATTCCAGATGCTGCTCAGTACGCATACTGAATTGTTTCTTGGGCCCTTAATTGAGGTTTCTATATTTAGACTCTTATTGAAAATGTAATGCATTTAAATACTTTTGAATTGTAACCAGTTTCAAATTTTTATGCAAAGAGAAATTGTAGATGGAGCACACCTGTTGTTACCAAAAACCTATTCATCCGTATTGAGATTGTGAAGCCAAAGTTATATAGTTGCACATATAAGAAAACAAAAAATAATGAAAGTTGTTGACCAGTGAAGCTAGGTTTTGCAATCTATAGTCCTTTTAGTTAATTTTGATTAGGCTTGGTCTAACCACAACGTACCTGAATTCATTAGGTTTTAGACTAAAATTTCAACTGAAGACAACACCATAACTCATCTCCCTTTTCATTTTGAAAATCTGTTTCATGTTACCACATGGTGCATAAATAACACGGCCAGGGAATCATGTATGCCAAGCGGACACTCATTCATTCAACACATGTACAACACACTTTGCTCACCAACTTGCTAACCACCACGGGGGGTCGGTTCCAGCTCATAAAATGACTTATCTGGGTTTTCTCTAAATTAAATGGTGGCAATTACTTTTCAACTAGGTTTTACATTTTGGATCACAAAGATGCTATATTTGAAATATCAAGCAAAAGGAGAGTTAAAAATTACAAGCAAAAGCACTTTTGTTACTTAAAATTACAACACTTAAGGAAAATAAGGCAAATAGGAATTAAGATACTGGAAAATTTAAAAACACAACATCCAGAGGCAAAACTCTTCCTTGGTCTCTTTAGTTATCTCCACTGACATTTTAGCTTATACCACAGCGGCTCAGATCTCCTGGATTATTTATGCCAAATATAAATAATCCATTACATTTCATGTTCATCTATTTCCATACATAGACATATTTTTTTGCCATTCTAGGAACACATCAATAATAGTAAAATCTCAATTAATTACAGACAAACTGCTTGGTATGTGTTATAAGTAAAAATTACCGTATTTCATTTTTTAGATAAGGAAAGCCAAAATAATGAATTTCATTTAACTAGGTGTATGTTTAGAAGTAGAGGATATTGACAAAGAAAAAAAAAAAAGATAAACTGACAGAAACTAATATTGGGCAATTGTGTGAAAATATCTCTGTCTCTCTCCAGGCCAAGTGAATTGTTCTTTCCCTTGTATTTTTATAGCACAGTTTAATACACTTAAATAATTTGGAATTGTTATTGTGTTTACTTTTTACAAAAAGATAAATTGGTGGAGGGGCACCTTGGTGGCTCAGTTGGTTAAGCACTGGATCCTTGATTTCGGCTCAGGTCCTGATCTCATGGTTCCTGAAATCAAGCCCCACAATGGGGCTCTGCGTTGACAACTCGGAGCCTATTTGCTGAGCTCTTTCTTTCAAAATAAATAAACTTAAAAAAAGATAAACTTGGCACACCTGTTATTAATAACAACATATTCACAGGTGATGTTTTTAGTATTTAAAACTGCAGAGCCCAAGTGATTTCATGCATAAGAAAGGAAGATATGCAAAGAGATTGTTTTTATTTGTTTACATTACCATTTCTCTCATTAAACTAAGCTCCCTGAGATCAGAAACCGTGTCTAAATCATCATTGTATCTCAGATATTAACCCAGCGTCTGAGTTGCCATTTCCAGTCAATATCTGTCACAAAATTAAAATAATCGTTTTATTATACAGTAATTATACTATGCCTAGAATCATTCAAACTAGCAAATATACTTGCACAATGATAAGAGTAAGAACTAAATATACTAAAGGAAAAAGAGGAATTGGAGCTATAGTACTGAATAACATACAGTAATATAATTTTTAGATATTGCTATCATAAATATCAAAACGTCTACTAAAATTGGAGAATAAATGTGATTAGGGATTGTACTGAGAAGGAAACACCATTCTCTATTTTTAAACATAACTGAAGCTTGAAGTCTTTTGTATATGTTCCTTCTTTTTCATAAACAGGAAAGATTTTGTCATATATGCAATGATGAATGTGAGCTTCTCTCCCTAAGCCAGCAACGCTTGAGAATTATGAACTCATTTTTCTTCTTCCCACATACCTTTGTCAAGATAATCTGCATGCAAAACCCCACAATTTTAAGGGAGTTTCCCACTTGGCCAACTTTGTGGTGAAAGAGACCCATAACAAATATACGTCCAAAACATAAAGGTAGAAGTGTGATTTCAGAGAATGCGAGTGGCTTGGGAGTTTGGGGTTTATAAAGATGTAGTTCGGCTCTTGGCTCTTTTCTGAGTGGGGTTCTATATGAACTTCAATTTCTCCATTTGTAAATCCGAAATAGTAATTTATTTCTGCTCCCGTCCTTGGTAATACTGACATTTTTTCCATGGATATCCTCAATGTTCATCATATTATTATTTATGTGATTAAGTATATTGTAACAGTCATGTCAGGATGAAGTCAAAGTTACTCTACATACACTCTTTGGGATTTTTTTACATTTAAAATTTAGCCATTTTATTTATTTATTCATTTACTTATTAATTTATTATATATTTTTTTCTTTTTTTTAAGTCACGTAATAATATTTGTTTAAGTAATACCCACACCCCACATGGGACTCAAACTCATGACACTGAGATCAAGATCAGCACACTCGTCCAACTGAGCCAGCCAGGCACCCTTAGTCGCATTTTTAAAGAAAAATCAATTTATTAACTGACTTGAAGACTCACCATTTGATTTCTAAATGGAGTGAGATGTTATTGCGATATGTAAGAAAGTATTTACCAGTGTAACAAACATTCCATAGGGCCAAATCCAATTTTCCAGCAAGTTGTGTTTTTTTTTTTTTTTGTTTGTTTTTTTTAACGCTGATTTGAGATTGGTTATTGGTAAAGTGGAGATTTTAAAATAAACAATTTTGACATTTCCTCATTGATTTCATATTAGTATAAATTGAATAGTTTTAACGAGATATTTTAAATGGTTATTTGGCTCCACATGGACAAAAAGTAATAAAATGCTGTTTGCTTGGTTTTTGTCATTTGGCCAGAGATTTCATTGTCTATGTGAAGTCGCATTCTGATTCTAATAAAACAAATTGGAGGCGCCTATAATCTGAGAAAACTACAGTACATTGTATACAAATGGTAAAAGTTATACCCAATTTAATTATTATAATATATTTAAAAGATAATTACTTAAAGGTCATCTTTTGTTTGATAATGGAAAACAAAGCTGACCCAATCACAGACACTACTTATGGTTTGAACTGTAATTTTCAGTGATGTATTTATGAGGAAAGGCACAAGGCTCTGTATGGCCCAAGCTTGTAAAAGAATTAAAATTACATTTTTATTTCTTACATTCCCCGACCCACCCACCATTGCTTTGGACAGCACTGTGAGTAAATCAATTCCAATGAATTAATTGTCCTTTGTGTGTTAATGTTAAAATATTGAATCATGAAAATGTATCAGTTTGCAGCGGTTAGTATCTAGAGTAATGGATATTGGTTAAATTATTTCTGTCAGGATGACTGCATAAGTTCAATGAATCTAATTGGATAGCAACATATGTTACTTCTTTTTAGTCAATACATCGATTCCTTTTACTGATGTCACAGTGCTGAACTTCAAGGAAAATGCTAAATGTCATAGAACTAATCTGTCACTTGTAATTTCTGTAAGATACTCCTGTGGAAAAATCTAGGCCTGGTGCTTTCTTGGAGTGGAGAATCTCTTAGAAAATATAATTTATTAATTATGGCCATTTTTTTTCAGTTTAGACTTTCTATACCTTCTGGGTCATTTTTGATCACTTACATTTTCATGAAAGTCATCTATTTTATCCAGATTTACAAATTTATTTCACACAGTTGAACAAAGAACTCTCTCACAAAACTTATAATTTCCTATATACCAATGGCAATGTACCACTTAGTATTTCCTTTTTACATAATTATATTATTTACCTTTTAATCTTGATTTACTGTACATAACATTTCATATATTTTACTGTTTTACCATATAAATAAATTCTTTACATGGAAAAAGCTAATTTACTTACCAATAATTAAATTACCCATACATCTATTATTTTGTTAGACTTAAATAATTTTTACACATGTAAAAAAAGGGGGAAATAACTTTACACAATTTCTCTTCTCCTTTCTGTAACAACTCTTTTTACTTATGTCTTTTCCAAGGTCTTAGGGTATATGACATTCATATGGTAATTTGTAAACCCGAACTCCATATTTAACTTACTTATAGTCACGCATTCTTCTTGTCATATATTCATTGTTATTTCAAAATTGTGTGAAATTCAGCCTCAAGTAGTGAGTTCTACAAAACTCATAAGCAGTATGTGAGGTATATCCCCTGAGTTACTGCAAAAGTGTGTCTGTTGCTTTTATGATAGTTGTGTTATGTATGATGTCACTGAGTCGTACTTTCTCTCCGAGGGACTCCACTATGGTACTGTCTTTGACCATTGGCGACTCCAGGTTTTTACCAAGGTCATGTGAATTAGCTTTAGGACAGGATTTTATGGGCAAGTAAGTTCTTTTATCTGTTACTGCTCTCAGGCAACTGAGTATATTGCTTCCAGTTCAATCACTGTCCACTATGCTGCCTCACTGATAAGTTGGTTTATGCAAAATATTGCTCATCTTTATGATTCAAAGCCAAACCAAGCTCAAGGAATCTCCCACTGTCATCCCAGGGACCACCCTCCCATTATTGCAAACAGGGACCTGTTGGTTGGCACTTTTGCTTGTCTCTTTTTTTGGAGAAGTGTTACCTACCGCTCGGTGTACCCTGGAGGGAGCTTGCTGTGTCTTCCTATGCTCCTCTTTGACCATTGCTACATTTGGGATCCCATCCTGTTCACTTGCGACACAAGGTTTCCATAAGGTTTGTCGAAGGTAGAATTTGTATTTTTATTTCTCATTCTCTTTAGAAATTTTGAGTAAATCCCAAGAAGAACAGAAGAAAATACAGACTTGCCTGAATCCTGTTAAAACCACAAATTATAAAGTATAGTTGTATTATTTTTAAAAATAATAAGCCTTGTGTGACACTGATAGATTGTATTATTTTAACCCATTTGACTTAGAATACTTTATTCTTCAAAGATCTTGACATTCATATAGAATGGGTAAAAGAGAATAAGAAGAAAAATAGAAAATGATTTCATACAGATTATGGCCCCTTTATCAGTTTTTAAAATAAAAGTAATTTTTTGTTTGTGTATTGATTTTTTGTGGACAATTAATTGCAGTAGTCTGTTCTTTATTATTTTTATTAAAGTATAATTAACATACAATGTTATATTAATTTTAGGTATCTGACATTGATTCAACAATTCTGTTCATTACTTAGTGCTCGCCATGATAGGTATAGTCACCATCTGTCACCATACAGCGTTATTACAATATTATTGACTGTATTGCCTTTGCTGTACTTTTCATCCTGGTAACTTATTTATTTTATAACTGGACGTTTATACCTCCTAATTCCCTTTATCTATTTCTCCCATCCACCCACCAACCTCCCCTCTGGCAGCCACCAGTTTGTTCCCTGTATTTAACAGTCTGTTTTATGGTTTGTTTCTTTTTTTGTTTGTTTTGTTTTGTTAGATTCCACATATAGGTGAAATCCCATGCATTTGTCTTTGACTTATTTCACTTCGCATAATACCTTTTAGGTCCATCTATGTTGTTGCAAATGGCAAGACCTCATCTTTTTTTATAGTTCAGTAATATTCCTTTTTATGTATGTGTGTATATGTATATGTATATGTATCTATACATATATATGTATGTTTGTTTGTATGTTTATATGTTATACAGATATGTATATATATAAATACATACTTACCACATCTTCTTTATCCACTCATCTATGATGGACACTTGGGTTGCTTCCATGTCTGTGTTATTATAAATAATGCTGCTATAAACATAGGAATGCATGTATCTTTTCAAATTAGTATTTTTTTAAATTTTTTAATTTTATTTTTATTTTTTAAAATTTACATCCAAATTAGCATATAGGGAAACAATGATTTCAGGAGTAGATTCCTTAATGTCCCTTACCCATTTAGCCCATCCCCCCCAAAACCCCTCCAGTAACCCTCAGTTTGTTCTCCATATTTATGAGTCTCTTATGTTTTGTCCCCCTCCCCGTTTTTATATTATTTTTGTTTCCCTTCCCTTATGTTCATCTGTTTTGTCTCTTAAAAAGTCCTCATATGAGTGAAGTCATATAGTTTTTGTCTTTCTCTGACTGACTCATTTCACTTAGCATAATACCCTCCAGTTTCATCCACGTAGTTGCAAATGGCAAGATTTCATTCTTTTTGATTGCCAAGTAATACTCCATTGTGTATGTATATATATATATATATATATATATATATATATACACCACATTTTCTTTATCCATTCATCCATCGATGGACGTTTGGGCTCTTTCCATACTTTGGCTATTGTTGATAGTGCTGCTATAAACATGGGGGTGCATGTGTCCCTTCGAAACAGCACACCTGTATCCCTTGGATAAATGCCTAGTAGTGCAATTGCTGGGTCGTATGGTAGTTCTATTTTTAATTTTTTGAGGAACCTCCATAGTGTTTTCCGGAGCGGCTGCACCAGCTTGCATTCCCACCAACGATGCAAAAGAGATCCTCTTTCTCTGCATCCTCGCCAACATCTGTTGTTGCCTGAGTTGTTAATGTTAGCCATTCTGACAGGTGTAATGTAGTATCTTATTGTGGTTTTGATTTGTATTTCCTTGATGATGAGTGATGTTGAGCATTTTTTCATGTGTCGGTTGGCCATCTGGTCAAACTAGTATTTTAGTTATCCTTAGGCAAATGCCCAGTAGTGGGATTATTGGTTCATTTGGTATTTCTATTTTTAATTATGTAAGGAATCTTCATACTTTTTTCCACAGTGGCTGTGCTGGTTTACATTCCCACCAACAGTACAGCGGGCTTCTTTTTCTCAACATTCTCATCCACAGTTGTTATTTCTTGTCTGTTATTTTCTAGTCATTCTGACAGTTATAAGGTAATATCTCTTTGAGGTTTTGATTTGCCTTTTCCTGATGATTGGTGATGTGGAGCATCTTTTCACGACTGTTGGCCATCTCTATGTTTCTTTGGGAAAAAAATGTCTATTCAGTTTCTCTGCCCATTTTGATTGGATTATTTGTCTTTCTGGTGAACATAAGAACATAAGTTCTTTATATATATTTAGGATATTAACCCCTTATTAGATATATAATTTGCAAATACCTTCTCCCATTCAGTAGTTTGCCTTTTTTCTTTGTTAATGATTTCGTTCACTGTCCAAAAGCTTTTCATGTTGGTGTAATCTCAACAGTTTATTTTGCTTTTGTTTCCCTTGCCCAGGGAGACATATCTAGAAAAATGTTTTTAAAGCCAATGTCAAAGAGATTAGTGCCTATGCTCTCTTATAGGAGTTTTATGATTTCAGGTCTCACAACAAAGATCTTCCCTTTGTTTTTTATTTTAAATTTTGTGTTTCAAGTTAGTGGTCAAGACTGTAGGGTACGATGCTGTATTGCATGCACATTGCTCTATAAAATGACTCAATGTAAAAGCAACATTCTTTTTTTATTGTTTTCATATTCTTCTAAAAACTAACCTTTTTATTGGTTTTATGAAAGCAAAAGTTTACATTCCAAATAAAATTTTAGTGCATCAATACCCTTCTAAATTTAACTGCTACAATAGTCCAACAGATTTCTTTTCCAAAATATAAATTAATTATTTCAAAGCCCTGTATATCAGGGTATGTAGATGTAGTTAAATACATATATAAATCATTGGTTTTATAGAGTTTGTTGAAATTTCACATTTAATCTCCATGAGATCTTGTTCAAAAACAAGTGTTTGACAATAGTGTTTTATGGCTTCTTGTAGGAAGTACATGTATATTTCAGGTATATGATCAACATCACTTACCCAAGATGGTGAAGCAGCAGTGAATCTTGCAGGAAATGCTGGAGGGCAATATATTTAAGGCAGGCATCAATAGATATCAGAAGATTTCTGCATTTGGCGATATATTTGTTGAATACCGTTAGCCTAAAACAAAACTTTAATAGTGTGAGAAGAATGACATAGCGGTCGCAACAGCATTTTAAAATTATTTATGCTCTACCACCATAAAGCAGTAAATATATGGAAAAAGGATCGAAGGTCAGAAAGTTTAAGAGATTTTAAATCACATTACTCAACTGTCATTCCTAATTACGAGAATATTTGTAAGCATCCTATGTTTGGAGATATTCTCTCAATAGCTTCATCTTACATTAAAAGCACTGAAATGTGAGATGATATTATTTTCATCATAGCTTTACCATCATCTTGGACACAGGCTTAGAAAAAATTTTTAAAAATAGACTTCAGAATTCAGTTACAAATACAGTTTAATGTGTATGCATGCTAAATAATATAATTTGTAATGCATGACATTGGAAGTCTTTATGTAATGAAATATATTTCCCTAACACTGCACTTTATCTTTTTGTTGACATTTGATAAATGTTTATTGAGCATCTCTAATATATGAGGCACCAGTTTAGGTGGTCACCTGTGGGAATTAAAACATAATATCTCACATCTGTGAATATTTTGTTTATAATTCCTACTTTTTTTTAAAAAATGATATATAATTTGCATCTAGTGAAGTACATTAATCTTATACGTGCATCTTAATGTATTTTTTACTTATGCTTACATCCGTGTCACCATCCTCCAAATTGGGAGATAGAAGATTACAGCACCTCCTTATTTCTATCCACCCTCTAGCATTATAATTGCATTTTCTCTGTTTTCTGGGATTCCAACCTCCGTATGATACTATTTTTGAGTTTCTTTTCCTAGAGAAGAAAATCTTCCTGATGGGTGACCCCAATGCGTTGCTCTTGCATTCTGTCAATGTTACTCACATTCAACTACCACCCTGTCCTCTGTCACCACAGAGTAATTTCCCTGACTGTGAATCTGCCTCCACACTTGCCAACACATTTGACTTAGGTGGGGTGAGGTACATGAAAGCCTCTTTATGCTTTCTAATTGCCGTTGTTCAACAGGTGCCTTGTGGCTAAACCCTTGTCTCATCCTAGCACTTGATGGGAACTGTTGTTACGTCAGTCCTGAAGGACAAACTAAGGGTTTTTGCTGAGCTGGAGGGTGGACTTTGAGTACCCTCCTCCTCAGCTGGTCCCTGACCATTTTTTTCTGACACGTACTCTGATGTTCCCCCTCCATTTCCTCTTCTCCACATAGTAAGTTTATATTCTAGATAGGATGTTTGTTTACTGTTATTGTATTTATATCCTAGGGGGAAGCTGTAATATCTGCAGTCACTCTACCATGCTTATTGGAAAACTTAAACTGTGTTCTACCTTTAATAGGCAATTTATTGAGATATGATTCATGTACAGTAAAATTCAACTTTCTTGGAGAAAAATACTATGAGCTTTACATACATATCTATCTGTGTAACCATTACCACAATCAAGATATAGGAAATTTCCATCAACCCGAAATTACCTCTCTACCGCTTTGTACTTAAACACAGTTGAACCTCCCCAATCTTTGGCAAACCATTCATTAGTTGTCTTCCCTTACGATTTTGCTTTTTCCAGATGGCCATACAAATGTTATCACATTCTCTTCCAGTTTGCATAGTCCCTGGTGAGAAGCGTTCTCCAATCTTAAGTCTGTTTCCCCCTGGATCTTTTATTCCCTGATTGACTTCGGGATTTGCTCTTTGCCATTGGGTTTTCATGAACTTGAGTATGAAATGTCTGATCTGTTTTTTATTTGTTAGTTTGTTTATTGTTATTTGTCCTGCTTGAGAAACCTCTTGGGTATATAGTTGATAATGACATCTTTCATAATTTTTGGAAAATTCTGAGGCACTGACTTTTCAAATATCTCTTCTTCCTCTTTATTTCTCTCTACCCTCTAGCATTGTAAATGCATCTTCTCTTTTTTGCTGGGATTCCAATCTCCACATGATACTATTTCTGTTTCTTTTCCTAGCGAAGCAAATCTTACTGATGGGTGACCCCCAATCCATACTGAAAATGTTCTCCTTCATTGCATCACCCTACAGAGAATGGAAAGCCAAATACCAACTTTTCCAGCCTCATATTACAGTTCTGAGTACAAAGCTCTGCTCTAGGCTGTGAATTTAAGTGGAAGTCTGGTGCAAAAGCTTCTGGAAAAAGTTCATTACATCGCAGATGAAAATAGAAAAATACAACTAGAGCACCATTCCACCTACTTTATCCATTAAAGACATATTTTTTTTTTGCCACGATAACAGCCATATTGGACCCACAGAACTGTGAAATGATACGCTAAGAACTGCAAAGCTGCGTTACACATGCAGCTTGAATCTTCAATATTGTTGAGGCACCGAACCAACAATGAAATTTCTACACGTAGGCTTAAAATTTTTTTCATTATTGTGCTGCGAAAATAAAAATATCAGTCAAATATGAATTCTAAATCCACTAAAATCATGCTTCTAAAAAGAGTATAAAAAAAGACCTTTTTCAGATACACAGATGTTGAGAGGTTGTGTCACTAGCAGACGGCACCATGGGAGAAGGGAGAGGATGTTCCGTTTCGGGATGAAGGGAAATGATACTTCCTTCATGGATGGATTGGATAGAGTCAGATCTATTGGTATATCCATATTTGAAGGAAAGAATGGAAACACAAGAAATTGTTAATAATTGGATACATATAAAAACTGCTTTTAATTTTTAGGAAAACTTCATAACAGATAAATTGCTTTATAAACCTAGAATCATAACATTGTAAATAAGGGTTTATGAATTAGATAAAAATAAAAGTTATTACAATAGTAAAAACACTGACAGCTAAGTAAATGGAATTACATAATGTAATAATATTTAACAGGGAAAGGTGAAGTAGGAAGTCACAAAGATTTACTTGAAGTAAACTTTGGTAATTTAAGAATACATTTTAGTTCCAAAGCGACTAATCAGTGTATTTAACTTTATAAAAAATAAATATAGTTATGTGGACTGGAAATTAGCAGTTGGGAAAATAATGATAACAAACTATAACGATACTAAAGTCAAACGTCTGAAGAATAATTTTGTAAGGGCCTATAAAATGTGTACTTTGAAAACACAAAATATTCTTAGAAGGAATTTAGAAACACTAAATAAATAGTCGGGTATACAAGCCCATGAACTTGAAAAATTGTTAAAGCATCAAATTTCCCCACATTGATCTGTAGATTCAATACACTCCCAATTAAAATCACAAGCAGGCTTTTTTTTTTGTAGACATTGATAAGCTGATCTAAAATTTATGTGATAAAATAAAGAACCTAGAAATTCCAAACAATAGTGAAAAAGAAAAATAAATGCAGTGACTTACACTAACATCTTTTGAGACCCACGATAGAGCTCAGTGAAGCAGAGAGTGAACTATGCCATAAGGATAGATACATAAATGAATGAAACACAATAGAGCCTAGAAATAGATTCATACAGATGTGGTCAACTAATTTCCCGCAAAGGTGTCAAGATCATTCAGTGGAGAAAACATAGTCTTTTCAATTAATTCAATTAATTAATGGATAGCTGTATGTAAAATGTGACCATTGACCTCTCTATATTATTATTTCTAAAAATTCAAAATTAATATTATTCATCAACATAAAAGTTAATGCTCTAAATCTAGAAAATATTGAGAAAAATCTTCACAGACTTGAAGTAGGCAAAAATTTCTTGGAGAGGACACAAAAAACATTAGCCACAAAAGGATTAACTGATAAATTGGACTTCATAACAAGTAAAAGTTTCTGCTTTGGAAAAAGGCTCGCATTGGAGGATAAGCATGTTCCAAACATATATCTGACAAAAGGTTTCTATCTAAGACATATATGGACTTATCTAAATTAATACTTAAAAAATAAACATTTTTCTAAATGGGCAAACATCTAACACAGGTACTCAGAACATAAGATATAAAGGTATCTAATAAGATCATTAAGAGATGTTCAACTTAAGAGCTTAAATTAAAACCACAATGAGATACTTCACACTTACCAAAATGACAAAAATTAAAAATACTTACAATATCAAATATCGACTAGTACATCAGCTATTTGAATGCTCATATGTTATGAGTGATTTTGTTTTTTTTTTTTATTAATATATGAAATTTATTGTCAAATTGGTTTCCATACAACACCCAGTGCTCATCCCAAAAGGTGCCCTCCTCAATACCCATCACCCACCCTCCCCTCCCTCCCACCCCCCATCAACCCTCAGTTTGTTCTCAGTTTTTAAGAGTCTCTTATGCTTTGGCTCTCTTCCACCCTAACCTCTTTTTTTTTTTTTCCTTCCCCTCCCCCATGGGTTTCTGTTACGTTTCTCAGGATCCACATAAGAGTGAAACCATATGGTATCTGTCTTTCTCTGTATGGCTTATTTCACTTAGCATCACACTCTCCAGTTCCATCCACGTTGCTACAAAAGGCCATATTTCATTCTTTCTCATTGCCACGTAGTATTCCATTGTGTATATAAACCACAATTTCTTTATCCATTCATCAGTTGATGGACATTTAGGCTCTTTCCATAATTTGGCTATTGTTGAGAGTGCTGCTATAAACATTGGGGTACAAGTGCCCCTATGCATCAGTACTCCTGTATTCCTTGGATAAATTCCTAGCAGTGCTATTGCTGGGCCATATAGTAGAAAATGAACAAATCAGGAGAGTGATTTTGAAAAAATATTTTGATGTTCCTTGTTAACGTTTCACATAGTTTATATTTTCCCAAGAGAAATGAAAACTGATGTTCATCAATGACATATACCAATGTTGATAGCTGCTTTATTTCCATCCCCTTCTGGCTTGAAAAATCCCAAATATTCATAAACATGTGAGTGGAAAAACAAACTGATATGGGCATACAATAGAGTATTACTCATCAGATAACAAGAACAAATTTCAGATATAGCTGTAACAAGCATGGTTGGTGAAAGAAATCACACATGCATCCTGTGTAATTTTTTTTTAATAAGCTCCTAGGAGAAGTAAAAATAAGTTATTGTGATACAAATTAGCTTCGTTGTTGTCTGGGGTCAGAGTTTGGGGACGGAACTGAATGAATAGGGACATGAAAGAACTTTCTGGAGTGATAGAAATTTTTAGTATCTTGTATTTGGTGATAGTTTAAAGGTTATACATTTGTCATAGCATCATAATGCAGAATTAAAATGCGGCCATACCATTTCATGTAAATTATAATTTAAAAAAATCTGATTGCAAATAATGTAATCAAAATTATTCTTCAAAAAGATGATTTGTCGATGATGTTTATATGGTGCAAGAGGCAGGAAGTAGGGGTTAGACAGGTTGTGGGCTGATAGACCAGGCAGGAGAGTGTTGTCATAATCTAGATAAGAGGTAAGAAAGACACGTGGCAGAAAGATACATAAAATTTAGGAAGAAAAATACAAGAAAAGATAATTAAGGACTTTACTGCTTCACTTTTGCAGAACTTCTGAGGTTGCTAAGCAAAATTCTTGAAATACATAGTCAATATATTTTCTCATTTGAAGTGGTTATAATAATGATATACTACACAAAAGAGTAAATAATAGACAAAGAAATAAGGCAGCATTATTAATAATATTCAAACTATTGAAAGAGCCCAAGTGTCTACAGACTGATGAGTGGGTAAAGAAAATGTAGTTTGTATACACAATGGAATATTACTCAACCATCAAAAGAATGAAATCTTGCCATTTGCAACAGCATGCACATGGCTAGAGTGTATTATGCTAAGAAAAATAAGTCAGTCAGAGAAAGACAAATACCATATCATTTCACTCATGTGGAATTTAAGCAGTCACACAGGTGAACATGTTGGAGGGGGAAAGTAAAAGAGAGAGGGAAACAAATTATAAGAGACTCTTAACAATAGACAACAAACTGAGGGTTGTTGGAGGGAAGCAGGTGGGAGATGGGCTAGATGGGTGATGGTTAGTAAGGAGGGTATTTGTTGTGATGAACACTGGGTGTTATATGTAAGTGATAAATCACTGAATTCTAGTCCTGAAACCTATATTACACTGTATGTTAACTAACTAGAATTTAAATAAAAATTAAAAAAATATATATATATATATAAATTCTTCATACCAAAAAAAGACAAAAAAAAAAAAGCAACAACAACAAGGAAACAAGGCTACTTTGGAACTAACCTAGAATATGAACAATCACTTGCCAAACTGTGCTATTTGTATAGTCCACTTTCTTGTTATAAATGGGTAATAATCTGGTTAAAAAAATGAAAGCAATATTTACCAAGTATTCATTCAATATACCCTAACACTTTGGGAAAAATTATCATACTTTGGCTGAAAGTCCTGTGGATCTTTGGCTCATCTGTACTACCAATTTTAAGATGCATATTTGAAAAATATAAGAAAGGTGGGACGAATTTATATAAATTTTGGTTGGGTAAAGTTTTTAGCAGTTGTCTTTGTCCCATTTGGGAGATACCAAGTTCAGGCAATACTTAAGGCATTTGGTCTTAAATATATTAAGCAATGTATTGTAATTAGGCTAAGAAAAACTGGATTATTTATCCTTTAGAGGTAGAATTAAAATAAAATATTTTTCACAATGCAAACATTTTATCTACAAGAAAAGAATAAACTCGGACACTTCTCTTATTTAGTCTAATTTGAATGCTTTTTCAGTAAAAACAAAACTCCTTGACAAAAAGAAACAGCTGGAATTGCTCTAAAAAGGTGAAATAGAAGTATTTTGACAAGATCACCATGAATTAAGGTTAACTATGCCGAGAAGGCAGAAGTAGCTAACGTGGAGAGATTA
Source organism: Panthera uncia (assembly GCF_023721935.1). NCBI lineage: Eukaryota > Metazoa > Chordata > Mammalia > Carnivora > Felidae > Panthera > Panthera uncia. The sequence goes on from NC_064816.1 coordinate 85,909,240, forward strand.
ATATTCTGATAAAAAGAGAAAATGTCTTAGAAAAGGGAAAGGTTAAGGGTTAAATGCTGTAGTATTTGACTGTTGGCCAAACAATACTCTGTAGTTTATATCTTAGTTTAAGATCTGAGATGTGAGCCTTTGCTTTTACTCCAAAACATAATAATAAATAGGTTTTGTTAATATACATTTACAGTGAGGAATTTGGAGAGAGGAGTATTTAAATTTTGTTTAAAGAAGATAGATACTACAATCTAGAGTAGTCTTTGTTCTGAAAAGATTTTAGCAAAGATGCCATCTTTAAGAAAATGTATAGGAAAGGGTCTCACTTGGAAAACATTTTTTTTGTGCTTAATACTCCCCAAGTCATTAATATTTGAATAATTAATAGTGAATCTTATGAGATCATATTTATAAAATGTGATCACACAGACTCTGTCTACTCTAACATGGTAAGATTTAAGTGTATAAGAAACAAAACAAATGAGAAAAGATAAAGAGAGAGAGAAAGAAAGAGGAAGGTAGAGAGAGAGAGAGAGAGAAAGAGAAACCAAGAAAAAGATTCTTAATTACAGAGAACAAACTGATGGTTACCAGCGGGGAGAAGGCAGTGGATGGGTGACATAGATGATGGGTATTAAGTAGTCCACTTGTCATGATGAGCACTGGGTGATGTATGGAATTGTTTTGTACTCCTGTAACTAATATAACACTGTATGTTAACTAATTGGAATTAAAACAAAAACTTTAAAAAAGAATAGTCTGTCTGCAGTTATGAAATTTCAGGAACATAAAGCTTGTAGTCAGAAAGTTAATTATATTCCTAATTAAATTTAATCGTATAAATGTGATTTCTCCTCTGATGATGTAAAAAATTCTTATTCCTGAGCCATCTTCAATGTTAACTGGTCCATATTGTCACATAATGAGGAAACTTAGACCTAGAAAAAGCAAGGTTACCTGACTTAGCATTGCAGCTAAAAACCGTACTCTACCAGACTTTAAGCTATATGACAAAGCTGTAATCATCAAGACAGTATGGTACTGGCACAAAAACAGACACTCAGATCAATGGAACAGAATAGAGAAGACAGAAATGGACCCACAAACGTATGGCCAACTCATCTTTGACAAAGCAGGAAAGAATATACGATGGAATAAAGACAGTCTCTTCAGCAAGTGGTGCTGGGAAAACTGGACAGCGACATAAAGAAAAATGAACCTGGACCACTTTCTTACACCATACACAAAAATAAACTCAAAATGGATGAAAGACCTAAATGTAAGACAGGAAGCCATCAAAATCCTTGAGGAGAAGGCAGGCAACAACCTCTTTGACCTTGGTTGCAGCAACTTCTTACTCAACACGTCTCCGGAGACAAGGGAAACAAAAGGTTTCCAGAGAGAGAGAGAGAGAGAGAGAGAGAGAGAGAGAGAAGAGCGCAACTATTGGGACCTCATCAAAATAAAAAGCTTCTGCACAGTGAAGGAAACAGCAAAGCTAAAAGGCAACCGACAGAATGGGAGAAGATATTTGCAAATGACATGTCAGATAAAGGGTTAGTATCCAAAATCTATAAAGAACTTATCAAACTCAACACCCAAAAAACAAATAATCCTGTGAAGAAATGGGCAAAAGACATAAATAGACACTTCTCCAAAGAAGACATCCAGATGGCCAACCAATACATGCAAAAATGCTCAACATCACCCATCATCAGGGAAATACAAATCAAAACCACAAGGAGATACCACCTCACGTCTGTGAGAATGGCTAAAATTAACAGCTCAGGCAACAACAGATGTTGGTGAGAATGTGGAGAAAGAGGATCTCTTTTGCATTGTTGATGGGAATGCAAGCTGGTTCAGTCACTCTGGAAAATAGTATGGACGTTCCTCCATATGACCTAGAAATTGCGCTACTATGCATTTATCAATGGGATACAGGTGTGCTGTTTTTAAGGGACACATGCACCCCAATGTTTATAGCAGCACTATCAACAATAGCCAAAGTATGGACAGAGCCCAAATGTCCATCGATGGATGAATGGGTAAAGAAGATGTGGTATATATATACAATGGAATATTACTCGGCAAACAGAATGAAATCTTGCCATTTGCAACTACGTGAATGGAACTGGAGGGTATTATGCTAAGTGAAATTAGTCAGAGAAAGACAAATATCATATGACTTCACTCATATGTGGAATTTAAGATACAAAACAGAAGAATATAAGAGAAGGGAAGCAAAAATAATATAAAAACAGGGAGGGGGACAAAACAGAAGAGACTTCAATATGGAGAACAAACTGAGGGTTACTGGAGGGGTTGTGGGAGGGGGGATGGGCTAAATGGGTAAGGGGCACTAAGGAACCTACTCCTGAAATCATTGTTGTACTATATGCTAACTAACTTGGATGTAAATTAAAATAAATAATTAAAAAAAAAACTGACTCTAGAACCAGAGCTGGAACTCTATTTCTTATTTTCTTTCTTTGTGCAATGTAGTTATTAGTGAACTTTAACCATAGCATCATTGCAGTAAGTAATGAATGTGAAACATTTAGAATAATACTGGATACAAAGTAACCACTCATTAAGAATGAAGTCTGTGCCAGGGAAATCCCAAATTCTACTCAGGTCTTTACTCCAGCACATTGTCTTAATCTATTCTAGTATACATTCTCCCTTGCAGTGTTTAATGAAAAGTTATGATACTTTTCTAATGGGCACGTTGTGAGGAGCAGAATTTTATCTTTTATTACATGTTACAGTAATCCTGTTATTAATATATGGTGTTATTCATATATTTTTCTCTCTGATGAAAAATACGGAGACTGAAATTAATTTATATGATTGATCTAAATCACAAATTCATAAATAACAAATTCCTAGTATTTTTGGTTTTTAATCTTAAACTAGCTCTCATTAATTAGCCATTAGTATAAGAAAGTATTTAATCAGATACTGGTTTTCTTAGGGTAACAATTTTGATAATGAGTATATGGGTATGAAATGCTACTTTAATTAATGAGAAATAATCTAGAATAGAGTTTCTATCTGTGTGTGTATACACACACACACACACACACACACACACACATATTTGGGTAGTACATTACTGAAATTAGTTACTTCTTTTCCCTTATTAACTTTTTTCTTGGGGGGGGGTTAATCACAGCCAATTAAATACTTAAGAAATACACTGTTAAGAGGCTTCAGGGTGGTTTAGTCAGCTGAGTGCCCAGCTCTTGATTTAGGCTCACGTCATGATCCCAGAGGGTTCTGCACTGAATATGGAGCCAGCTTGAGATTCTCTCTCCCTGTTCCTCTTCTCCTCTCTCTCTCCCTCTCCGTCTCTCTCTCTGAAAAGGAAAAAAAAAAAAAAGGAAAGAAATACACTGTTAATTGCTTAATTTCTCCTTATTAAAGGCAACAATGTGGCTCAGAAACTTTTGTTGTTCATGTGACCATACAATTCGGTCAATAAACTTACTACAAACTCCCAGGAACTTCCCTTAAATCCATCAGTTAGCCATCAGGTCTCAGGTCTGTCTCCTTTTCCTGAAAGTTAAGTCTCTGCCAGCATTCTCATTGCCAAACACTGTCAAGAACTGTGAAAAACTGTGAGATTTTCCCTACTTGCAGGATAGCAAGTCAATTTGCCACAGTGTCACTGAAATTGACAAAAGACAGGGAATTCTTGAATCAGAGTTGAGACCAAAGCAGCATTCCACATGTCAGCATGCTTCCCTGGATCTTTAGAGTTCCACCTCCCACAGGACCATATGCATGGAGGGCCAGAGGATACCTGCCCACACACACAGTCATCTGCTTTACAGGAAAGAAACCTGGGGCCCGTGACCCGATATTTCCTTTTGGCACACAGCAAACATTGTAGCAAACCAACAAACCGGCTTCCTCCCCTTTTAGAGCAAACAGATAGATACATGTATTCACTGTGGTCTTCTTAGTTACCTATGTGACCAGTTACAGAAACTTCTTTGTATGAAGACAAGGCTTGCAGCCTGGCACAGTTGAGAACATGCAGGGATGCTCCGGGCCTGTGGTAGACGTCCTCTTCCAATATATACTGCACAAATGCTAAAACTAAGCCAACAAAATTGCAACTAAATAGTCAGTTTAGAGACTAAAGGTAAACAAGCCATCAGTAACTGGAACATAATTTAAAATAAAAACCCAAGGCTGCTTCAGATTCTGTCTCTCCCTCTCTCTGTCTGCCCCTCCCCTGCTTGTGCTTGGTCTATCTCTCAAAAATAAATAAACATTAAAAAATAATAAATTAAAAATCCACAAATAATCCAACAACCCCCTCGACACCTTGTTGCCCCCCTCCTTTTGTCCTTGGCAGTCTCCAATGGTGATATCTGGGGAAAGAGTAAGAAATATCCCCAACTCTCTATGTCCTTCCTGTTTCTGACCCTGATTAGGGAGGAAAACAGTTTTACCCTTACAAAATGATTAAAATATCAATGAATAAATTCAATTGGATATTTTAAATCACTAATTAAAACTGTATTTATAGCATAAAGGAATGGCAATTCTCTTATTACCTAAAGATGAGAGGGAAGTAATAGGCCTTTCTCCATAGACTCAGATCTAGTTCTACCATACATAGCTAAGAATTTTCTGGTTACTTCAAGTTCTGTTAATCATGTTAGATCTGTTCTCACTATTTTGGGGAGAGTATTACTGTGAATGATAGTGATATCTTACTAATTGCCTAGGGCAAACTAAACTTCTTTAATCCATAAATCTATCCCATATAAAGAGGGAATGGTGTGGCCCAAATGACATAAACTTGGGTTATATCAGCTAAGTCACAGTTATTTATTAACTTAAAACCATAACTCGAATTTCAATACATAATGGGGCTTAGAGTTCAGGTAATATAATCGTTGTATTAGATGAGTTGAAGCTTAATAAAATGTGATTAGTAGAGGAGCAGACACTAGAGAGTTGGTCTAGAAACAAGCAGCCTGACATTTAATCTAAATATCTTCATATTGTAGCATGACTCACGTCAAGGATTTGAGCCTCACCCATGCAACAACAACAACAACAACAACAAAACAGAAATACACAGGCAAAACAACAAAATAAACAGAATAATTGTCACAACAACATACAATTGAGGATGGTGTATAAACCTCATCTTTATCTGGCAAAAATTAATAATTTTCCACTCCTGTTGCTGCTTTCTCTTTGTGACAGATCTATGTCAAGACAGTGATGCTTTGGAAGATCAAAGTTATGTTAAAATTCATTCCAGAATGAGTTACCTCTGTCGGTTTTCATTAATACTGTGGAACCCCAGACAATCAGGAGGCACAACAGATGATAAAATCCTGTTACCGATTTCATAGGTGGCAGGTAAGGACATAAATTGAAAAGGGGAACCTTTGTGATATATGTTTTTAACTTGGAAACCAATGTATTAGGGGTAAGGCTCAAAAAGAAAGTCCAAGGAGAGGAATACTAAAAGGAAGACAGCCTCTCCAAGAGGATTAATAGTACCTTGCTCTCAGTGGCTAAGTTCCTGGAAAACAAACCTGGAGAGAATAACACTTTCCTAAACAACTTTTGACTGAAGTGGTTTATAATGTTTGTTTGCCTTAGCGTTATCCCATGCCCTCCCCTCCCTCAACCCCTCCCCGCTGGCACCCAGGGAGACCACTCCAGGCTACACGACAGGACGGGCTTGGGGTGGCATGTCTATCTGCTGACAATCTTTGAGATTATCAATCTGCAGGGTGAACAGGTCCTTTGACTGACATCCTCTTCAGTGTGTGGCAGGCGAGAATGTAGCCAACGTTGAAAAAGATCAGTTTCTAGGAATGCAGTGATTATTGACTGATGATTCCAGAGGACATGGCTGGAAGATGTGTTGTCCTACGTTTATGTCAACAATTTTTTTTCTCTTAGTTTATTTATTCTGAGAGAAAACAGAGACAGAGAAAAATAGAAAGAGAGAGTATGCGTGGGAGGGGCAGAGAGAGAGAGAGAGAAGGAGAGAGAAAGAATCCCAAGCAGGCTCCATGCTGTCAGTGTAGAGCCTCATATGGGGCTCGAACTCACGAACCATGAAATCATGACCTGAGCAGGAACCAAGAGTTGGACACTTAACTGACTGAGCCAACCAACCAAGCGCCCTTATGCCAACAAGGTTTTAAAGGTAAATTTTACCTGAGCAGAAAATGAATTACTGTGCACATGCTTGTTTGTATTATGGGTAAGACTTGCATTTGCTATCATCATCAACAAAATATAGGAACATTAATAATCTTTGAAAGAGTAATTAGAAACCAATATTCATGGATAGCACTATAGAAAATGCAGAATTACTGGGGCGCCTGGGTGGCTCAGTCACTTAAGCATCCGACTTCCGCTCAGGTCATGATCACACGGTTGCTGGGTTCCAGCCCCGCATCAGGCTGTGTGCTGACAGCTCGGAGCCTGGAGCCTGCTTTGGATTCTGTGCCTCACTCTCTCTGTCTTTCTCTGCCCCTCCCCCACTTGCACTCTGTCTCTCAAAAATAAACAAACAAACAAAAAAAAAAGAAAACGCAGAATTATGAGTGATAGTGAAATTAGTGTTAAGTGATATTCAGAAAGAGTTCTATATTGTTTCATGGTACTGAAACATGGTTCTATATTGTTTCATTGCTACTTTTTAAAAATGATTTTACTGAGATAAATATCGATATACATTATGTATAACATAATAACTCAACATTTGTATATATTGCACGATGATCATCCCAATAAGTCTAGTTACCATCTGTCACCATACACAGTGACATTTTTTCCCCTGTGATAAGGACTGTTAAGATTTACTCTCTTAGAAACTTTCAAATGCACAAAACAGCAATATTAACTCTAATCACCGTGCTGTACATCACATCTCCATGGCTAATTTACTTTATAACTAGAAGTTTTCACTTTTTGACCCCCTTCAACCCATTTCACCCATCTCCCATCCCCCAACCACCAATTTGTTTTCTGTATCTATGAGCCTGGGGTTTTCTGTTTGTTTTTGTTTTTGTTTGTACTTTAGATTCCACATTTAAGTGAGGTCGTACTGTATCCTTTTATCTTGGTAGGAGATACAGTTCCTGGACAATAACATGTGGCTGGACATTGCAGAATATCTCCCTGTGCACTGATTTGACCATAAACTGACTACAGAAAGTTTCCATATGGAAGTATCTCTTTACCTATTATCCTGAAGCTTCACTGCTATTTCACTATACTCAATACGGCTGTATTTATTTTGTAATCAAACCGTTCCTTTGATCAAACCGTTGCTAGGAAAAGTTCTATCAGATGTCTTTCCCTGGAACCTGTACAACCAATAACATTAAGTCAAAAAGTACGACTCAAAAGAAGTATTCCTGGAAAGACCAGCTTCAGGGCTCCAGTGCCTTGATGCAATTGCTACTTCTCACTTCTCAGTCCAATAAAAGCCGAGTGGAACCAGCTGCTGCTTACTCCTAGTCTCTTGGCTCAGCCAGGGTTCTGTGCCTATGGCAAGAGGAAGGTTGGCGAGCTGAAAAGATGATGGGTTTAGTAGCGAGACACGGCTTTAAAAAAAATAAATAAACTAGTTATTTGCAGTGTATCTGTACAAAAATGAGATCTATAGCCACACTCCCCAAACAATGCACCAACGCATTCTCTCAAGAGCCTCAGCAAACTCATGGGGAGGTGCATAAGATTTTAAGTTTTCAGAGGAAACACAGCAGTACTCAACAGCTCTCACACACCCAGCGAACTATTAACAGGTTCACCATTACACGGGGTTACATGCCCTTTGGTGCCATCGTAACTTGTTAAGCTGTATTTCCAGAGGTTGCATGATGAAAGGAAATGATGGAAGAAAAGCAGTATGACACAGGAAAAGAGGGCATGAGTACTTCATCTGATTTAAGGGCTTGCAGAACCAAACAGGTGCATACATCCAATGTGTAAATAACTAGTTATTTAAGAATGAACGAAAAATATTTCATTCTTTCAATTTGCGCGTATCTTTTCCCAGAAGCCTACTAAATTAAGATGTAAATCCTTATAAAGTGTGTGGAATTAGCTACTAAATAAATGGAACTATTAGGTACTTTTTTTTTTTTTTTTTTTTTGGCCTAAGACATGCAAAGGAAAAATTACTAAGATATTAAGTGTCATGAAAGAAAATGTTTGTGAACCTCCCAAGCTTTGTAACAAAAGGAACTGTTTGGAAATTTTGTTTTAGTTTTTTTAATATTTATTTATTTCGAGGGAGAGAGAGAGACTGGGTGCAAGCAGGGGAGGGGCAGAGAGAGAGGGAGACACAGAATGCGAAGCAGGCCCTAGCCTCCGAGTTGTCAGCACAGGGCCCGATGAGGGGCTCGAACTCACGAACCGCGAGATCATGACTTGAGCCGAAGCGAGACGCTTAACCGACTGAGCCACCCAGGTGCCCCTGGAATAATTTTTTAATAGGATGCCTTACATTCTCTGCACCCATTTCTTCTTGGGTGCTCTGGATTGCACAAGTCAAAATTTTAAGGTGAATCTGTCCCATCTAAATCACAGTGATGTTTTAAAATTACAGTGTGTTTTTAGGCCTCTATGTATTGATTATGGTGAGGCTAAAGTTTTATAACTTGAGCATAAATATGAACTTAAAGTATCTAAAATAAATTGATGTACAAATGAATTTGTCTCGCTTAAAGACACATCCGTTCATATGCGCCCCCAATTTGAAACGGATAATATGACACTTGTACCTTGCTAGTCTCTCAGAACTACAAGTCAATATGAAAAAAGTGAAATGCAAAGCAATAAAACTGCTTTTTTAAGAAGAACACACCTTAACCAAGTTTGTGACAGCCCTTAAAATATTACAGCCTGATTCTGCCAAATTCCCCATTCCCAAGTGCATTATCTGACCTTGACAAAGTAGACTTGTGGTTTAAGTTTTAGCCCCTTGGTTTTTTTTTTTTTTTTTTTCATGTGATATATGTCACTCTGCTTATTGTCTGGGGATGAATAAATCATTGCTTAAAGGAGGCATATTAACAGTGTGACCAAAGTGAACTAATAGCAATAAATAAACGTGATAAGAAGCCCAGTCAAAAAGATTTTCTCCTGGCTTCGTTTTATCCCCTCAAGGTTTTTAGCACATTTTCATGTTAGATAATAAGCAGCAATTTATTTTTCTAAGTATGTTGAAATCATTTTTATTAATTTAAACACATTTCTGTGCTTCTGATGACAAAACCACATCTTAAGTATTTGTAAGTCAAGTCTTTCATAGCTATCTACAAAGGAGATATACAAGAGTGTAAAATCAATGTACATTTCAATCGAGACCTGGTAACTAAGGTGTGGCTAGATATAAATAGAGGCAATGAGAACATGATTTTCTATCCTTACTGGTTATATCATCTGTTTCAGAAATTTTCTGTTTGGCGTGACTTTCTGTTGAATGGAAATGGTCTTCATTTTTAGGCAAAATGAAGTTTAATGAGAATGTAAAAGGCTATGTGAGTAAAAGCCTTGTGTGAATCTGACTTTTGCTTGTGGGGGGAATAACACTGCATGTTTTTCCTTAGAGACGAAATGATAGTTGGACTGACTTTGGGCTGTTCCATCATCCATGCCTCCAACAGGGGGAGTGCTCTATGTTCGCTATTGTTTTTTCTATTGTTTTGGTTGTTATTATTGGTTTCTATTGTTCTATTTTTTCTATTGTTATTATTATACTACTAGTTCTATTATTACTACTCGTAATGCAACTTTCTTTTCCTACATTTCTTGCCCGCAATGCTAAGTATACGGTGATTCTTCTTTTTGTGCTTAGAAAAATGGATTCATGATAAGATGAATTGCTTAATGAATAGAAATAAGGTTTCATCCTGGCACCATTTAAGTGTCTAAAAATTTCAAAGAAATGTTTGTGAGATAAATTGCACCTTTAATGAAAAGCCTGGAGTTCGAATGTGTCTTCTCAGATAAGTTGAATGTGTCACCGCAGTGGGTCTCCTATGTGAAAGCAGAAGATCCCAATGAGGACAAAGGGAGGGACAGGCATTCTATGCATCTGCAAAGGCAGCCAGAATAATCTGGGAATGGCTGTCTACCCACTGGGAGATTTCATACACTCATCACTTTTTTTAGCCTAATATATGGGCAGTTCCTTCAAATACTCTTATTCTTGGCTCTGCTGAATGACTGCTTTGCCAGAAATAAGGCCACAACTCAATGTTGCCAGAGAGGCCATGCTCCGCATGCGCTCAGAAGAGGGCCTGAAGCCTGCTTATGATGCACGTCAAGTCTGAGGTGAATTGAAGATTTCCCTGGAATTTCACAGAAGGAGCGAATCTATTGCAGTATTTAGCAATTGTTTGAAATGGAAAAAAAAAAAAGTACAGATTGTTTTTTGTAATGTCAGATGACAGGACACAATACAATGTGTGGGGAAAAAAGGACATTGAATGAAAGAAAAATGAAGAATTTAGTATGATAACCATTTTTTAAATGTTTTATTTATTTTTGAGAGAGAGAGAGAGACAGAATGTGTGTGTGTATGTGTGTGTGTGTGTGTGTGTGTGTGAGCAGGGGAGGGGAAGGAGGGAGCGGGAGGGAGGGAGGATCTGAAGCAGGCTCCCTACTGACAGCAGGGAGTCTGACGTGGGGCTCGAACTCAAGAACTGTGAAAGCGTGACCTGAGTCAAAGTAGGTGGTTCAACGGACTGGCCCCCCAGGCGCCCCTGGAAACTATTTTCTTTTCTTTTTTTTTTTTTCAACGTTTTTTATTTATTTTTGGGACAGAGAGAGACAGAGCATGAACGGGGGAGGGTCAGAGAGAGAGGGAGACACAGAATCGGAAACAGGCTCCAGGCTCCGAGCCATCAGCCCAGAGCCTGACGCGGGGCTCGAACTCACGGACCGCGAGATCGTGACCTGGGTGAAGTCGGACGCTTAACCGACTGCGCCACCCAGGCGCCCCGAAACTATTTTCTAACTCAAGAAAAATACATTCAAACCTCTGAGATTTCAAATTGGAACAGGAATTGGCCCTAAACTTTGGTCTCTTCTACTTTGTTTGTTTATTTTGTAATTAAACACCAGTTGACATATTGAATCTTCTATTGATTAACGAATAATAGCTGATACCTTGCCTGATTCTTACGAACCATAAGAATTTGTTCTGGCTTCTTATGAACAGTAAGATTGGGAAATAAACTATATGCCTTTGATGATATTTTGACAATACTGTGTCACATACATCATTGAAATAGCTCTCTACATTTCGAGTTCAATTTCATTCAGTAGAAGTTATGAAATTTTCTATTAACATTGTCCTTGAAATTTTAAAACTGAAGAGCATTTCTGGAACCAATTTCTCTAAACGAGGGTTTGAAATAAAGCCGTTGTGATGCCTCTGGGCACTCGGGAGATATTCCTGCTTTCAGCCTCTCCAACCTCATAAGCTACAGAGATCAGATGAGCTGTTAAGAATAAATGCATAAACAGAATTTTGTATGTGAAATTCATAGAAGCATGCGAAAATATACTGTTGACACACTTGTTTCAAAATCTTGAACTGTAATTCAGGTCAAAAAAGGTTTGTTTTGAAATTACTTCTCCGTGGTGGATTTCTTACATGGATAAAAAAACCTGCAATGGTATTGTTTAAAGAGTCTAGAAATGTCAACGTGATAGTACATAATGGTTTAAAAATAGAATATTAAATGTGAGTTCTGTGAACATAGATTATCTCTTACTGATACATGTACATACAGCTCATAACAAAATCCATGATCAATAACAGATACTCGAAGCATATTTATTGAATTTAACTATATTGAGTCACATCATTTCACTATGGGGTAAAAAGAATACTAGATTGGAAATCTAGGGCAGTGGCTCTTAAATTAGGACATACTAAAATTCTCTGAAGAACATGTTAAAATAGTTTCCTCTCTCAGTGTCTCTCTTCAAACTCCACACACACACACACACACACACACACACACACACACACGCTTTCATTGGGACTAAAGTAATAATGCCAAAGAAAAATTCAAGTAATAAGAAGAACAGAAAGAAAAAAAAATGGTAACAAAAATCACAGATGAGGAAAACACTAACTCAAAGCAGTACATGCACCCCCATGTTTACTGCAGCATTATTTACAATAAGCAAGATAGGGAAGCAACTTGTTTCCATAAGTAGATTAATGGATAAAGAAGGAGTAGGATATATACAATGGAATATAACTCAGTCATACAAAGAATGGAAGGTTGCCGTTTGTGACAAATAAACTAGAAGGTATTATGCTAAGTGAAATAAGTCGGAGAAAGACAAATACCACATGATTTTACTTATATGTGAAATATAAAAAAACCCAAAACAAACAAGAAACATAAACAGACCCGTAAATACAAAGAACTAGTGGTTGCCAGAGGGAAAGGGGGCAGAGGAATAGGCAAAGTCAGTGAAGAGAATTAAGAAATACAAACTTACAGTCATAAAATAAATAAACCACAGTATTGAAAAGTACAGCATAGGGAGTGTGGTCAATAATATTGTAACGTATGGTGGACAGACAGTAACTAATTGTAGTGAATGTTTCATAATATATATGAATGTTGAATCACTATGTTGTACGCTTGAATCTATATAATCAAATGTAGTTTAATTTTTTTTTACTTAAAAAAATTTTTTTAACATTTATTTATTTTTGGGAGAGAGAGAGAGAGAGAGCAAGCAGAGGGTGGGGCAGAGAGAGAGGGAGACACAGAATCCAAAGCAGGATCCAGGGCTCTGAGCTGTCAGCACAGAGCTTGATGCACGGCTTGAGCTCACAAACTGTGAGATCATGAACTGAGCCGAAGTCGGACACTCAACTGACTGATCCACCCAGGCGCCCCTAGTTTAATTTTTTTTTTAATTTTTTTTAACATTTACTTATTTTTGAGACAGAGAGAGACAGAGCATGAATGGGGGAGGGGCAGAGAGAGAGGGAGACACAGAATCCGAAGCCATCCGAAGCTGGGCTCTGAGCCATCAGCCCAGAGCCTGATGTGGGGCTCGAACTCACGGACCGCGAGATCGTGACCTGAGCTGAAGTCCGACGCTCAACCGACTGATCCACCCAGGCGACCCTAGTTTAATTTTTTTTTTAAAGAAAATCCTGGGGCACCTGGGTGGCTCAGTAGGTTAAGCGTCTGACTCTTGATCTCGCTCAGGTCATGGTCTCCTAGCTCATGAGATTGAGCCCCACGTTGGGCTCTGCACTGACAGTGTGGAGCCTGCTTGAAATTCTCTCTCTCCTTCTCTCCCTGCTCCTCTCCTCATGCTCTCTCTCTCTCTCTCTCAAAATAAATAAATGAATTTAAAAAAGAAAAAGAAAAAAGAAAATCCTAAGCATAGGCATTGAGAAAACCAGGTCACATCTCAAAACAAAGGAAATATTTTTAGATCTATTTTATTTAGATTTGAATATAAGACATTGGTAAAGATAAAGAGAAGGAAACTGCTAGTCAGCCTCCATGTACCAACTCATGGACTTTTAATTTTTCTCAACATTTCACTAAATTCAAAACATTGTTATAAAATAGTTCTGTATTCATGTTTCTAAAGAAATGGATCCATTAGAATTCTTTCCTAGAAGACTTCCCTCATGTAGAGGAAACCCCCACGTAGAACCAACTTCAGTGAATAATTTGAGCAAGAGGAAAGGAAAATGGAGGTCTAATACAAAAAAGAAGTAGAAGCTCACAACACTCATTCCCCTAGTAGTCTCCAGGGCACATGTGATACGTGCATTTTTATACCTAAACTACGCACGTTCATGGGCTAAGATTACTTTGGACAAACTACACTTTCCCTGCCTTGTTTGGTTTACAAGTTATATGAATTGACTACTTACAACACACAATAAATTTATTTTGCAGACACCATAAAACGATGTACCCTACAGGAATTTACGCTTTATTCTGATGATTGCCTGATTTTAGAAATCCTCGTAAATCCCAAGCTTACTAAATATAACATACCAGGCTAGTCTGCTGTCAGCTTTTGCAAACAGGATCCTGAGATGTAGTTAGCAATTAAAGCAATATGTGGGTAAAAGTCAGCTTTGGGGTACATGTTTCATGTGACATAATTATTAGTTCCAAAGTCATCAAGTGAATATCTCATCCATTTGCATGCATATGTTTATGTTATATCTGGTTGTATTTAATTTGAAAACGTTTTACGGTACATTTTTTTTTTTTTAGTTTGTAAATTCTTTTTTTATTATTATTATAAATTCTCAGTTGTGAAAAAAAATAGCATTCCCTAAGTACTGAATAAATGTATACGTTCTAGTTCACTCTACCATGGGTGTTCACTTCAGCTGCCTTACTTTTGTCTCAAAGCTTGATGTGACCTTGTTATCAATCTTTCTCAATAAAGCCAGTGCAGTTACACTGAGGACAGATCCCAAACTGTACAGGGAAGTGAAACTAATGGAAAACCTTGCCACTGTACAGAGAGGCACTTTTTGGTGAAATTCTTATTGAGTTCATTTTGGAGGGAAGGAACGTTTTAAAAATTAAATTGATATTTAATTAATCACTGTATGGAAGCTATATTTAAAGTCTAAAGATTGAACAACTGCAAGTCACAGCATCTATTAACGTCCAGTTAGTAATAGTATAACTGATGTGCAGAAATGACCATTCCTAGTTAGATCAGAGAGCATGTGAGCAATCTAGAACACAGGAGAATGGGATTGAACATAGCAGAAAGGATTGATCAGGTTATGGATTTCAGCTCTGAGATGCCTACAGATTTCTCCAATTCTGAATGAGGAAAGGTTGAATGAAACTTAATAGCAGAAACACAACATATCATATACATCATTACCTTAGTTACTCTAATTATATAATAAACTATAAATATATATATTTTTTAAACTTTTTTTTTGTCTTTAACAAATCCTGGTAACTGTGTAAAATTCAGATTTTTTTTTTTTTTTTTGTAGCTAAATCTCTGGACCAGCTGGACCTCAGCTCACAAGTGAGAGTCAAGATCTTATTGTGAAAATTAGAACTATGAGAAAAGCAGCATCGTTTCTGGTGGGCTTAGCCCAGTTGGTACGTACTCTGTACTTCACTAAGAATTGAAAAAGCAGTAGATTGGGAGTTAGGCAATCTGTTTTCACCTCTCAGTGCTTCATCCAACTAGCTTCAAATCATCTGGGACTGGGACATATAGACTAAACAGGTAAGTTTTTTCCTATTTATGAAGTCTTTGATATTGCCCTTGCTTTAAGAGCAAGTTGACTTGGGCCAATTATGCAACTCTCAGAACCTCAGCTTCCACATGTATAAAATGAATATAACGGTGGTTCCTAATCACAGAAGCATTAAGGAAGAATTGATTGAATTAATACATGTAATGAGCTGAGGGGTGCCTGGGTGGTTCATTTGTTTGACCATTAGATTCTTGATTTTGTCTCAGATCATGATACTAGGGTTATGGGATTGAGCCCCATGTTGGGCTCCTCACTGAGTGCGAAGCCTGCTTGGGATTTTCTCTTCCTCTGCCCCTCTCCCCCTCTCACTCTCTCTCTCTCTCTCTCTCTCTCTCTCAAAAAAAAAAAAAAAAAATACAGGGGAGCCTGGGTGGCTCAGTCGGTTAAGCGGCCGACTTCAGCTCAGGTCACGATCTCGAGGTCCGTGAATTCAAGCCCCGCGTCGGGCTCTGGGCTGATGGCTCAGAGCCTGGAGCCTGCTTCCGATTCTGTGTCTCCCTCTCTCTCTGCCCCTCCCCTGTTCATGCTCTGTCTCTCTCTGTCTCAAAAATGAATAAACGTTAAAAAAATAATTAAAAAAAATAAAAATACATATAACAAGCTGAGACTATTTCTGGCACATAATATATGCACAAACACCATAGCAAGGCAGAAAAACAGAGAGGTAAGAGCACAACTCTACAGGAGGTTGACCATAAGGGTTCAGATTCAAGGCCTCCCCTCCCCCCTACCGCAGCCACATGCTGGTGGTATGACCTGACTTTTCCAGGCCTCAGTGTTCTCGTGTGTAAAAAGGAGACAGAAGTAATATCAACTTCATCGAGATCTGTTGGGGGATTAATTGAGAATGTAGGTGTAAAGCTGGTGAAACAGGTAATCATCAGGATGAAATGATGATAAAATTATGCATCTTTACTACCCACATAGAGTAATTTTTTGTGTATCCAAGTCTGCTTATCATGCTTGCTTATCAGGACAATAATTAAAAAGGAGAATCTGGATTCTTGAGATAGTGTTAGGAAGAGGGACACTGAAATCTTCAGCAAAGTCTGTTGTGTAAGCAACAACAACTACAAGGCACATTATTATTACTGGGTTATAATATCAGTGTTATATATTCCCTAAAAATAAAACCTCCTTCGAGAAAGAATCTGCAGTGATGTTCTATGATGTTAGAAGAATAATGTGCTTTCTAAAAGAAGAAAGAAAAAATTCTACTCACCATGTAAACATACAACTTAGATAAAAATTAAGGTGATTGCTCCTTCTGGGATTTTTTGGTGTCTATCATTTACAGTCATGTTGTTTCATATATCATTTCACAAAAGGAAGGTGGTGGCAATCATGTGATTTCTGTGGTTCTACACACCGTGAAAAAAAGTGACTGATGGCTTGTAATTACATAGAGTGAAATGTTGTATTCAGCGTGCCTGCAAGATACAGAGCTCAAGAAAGACTCACCGAAGTTCTTCATCCTGGTTTTCCGCTTCCTCTACCCCTTTCTGTGACTTGGGTACTTGTCAAAGCTATCCATTAAGCATGAGCTCCCAGGCATTCCTCACCATCCCCTCCATTCATTTTCCGCTTTCCTCTGGCTGCTGTCACCAACCTATACTTAGCAACAGCTACTTTCCATTAATGTCTTTAATACAGGACCTGTTATGAGTACATCCTTAGTACCTACTTAGTTCCTGATGGCCTAATAGGTAGCTTTATGCATATTTTACATTTTCTGCTGACCTTTCCAGTGTCCTTTATATCATCAAGAGAAAATGCATTCCACTGTTAAACTCATAATGGTTTCAGATGACAAATGGAGAGTCAGCGTATTCATGGAAACTTTTGGGGACAGCTTTTATTTTCCAAAGTATTACAATGACAATCACTTAAAGGCAGAGGCATAATAAATACTTAGTGTGAATATGAATAATAATGCCTTATTCTCTGTAGTTTTCCTCATTATGCTCTCTCTTGTCCATCTGTTCTCTATTTGGGGATGCTGATCCAGACTGTTCTTTTAGTATATGAGATTGCAAAAATTTATAGATGGAGAAGAATACGAAGTAGTCCAGTTACATTCATCAGATTTTATGTGCACTTCAAAATGAGAAGAGTGTCTTAAAAAGCCAAGAGGAATCTCTTCCCATAAAAAGACCAAATGGCTATTGAAAACTTTCTTTAGGCAGCTTTAGGTACGTTTTTCTGGGGTTGATTTTGGTTCGGAGAATAAAGAGGAAGTTAATAATTTGGCAAGAGTTTTTCCTACTGCAATGTGTCTGTGATAAAGCAGTGGATTTACTGACAGGAGAAAATTGGGATGCAAGGTCTTGAAAACTGACCCTCACCGTCACATACAGTATTGAGGCTGTTCGTACTGTGTGGTAAATTATACCTTCTGGCTTTTTCCATATTTTTTTGGCTCTTACAAAATGCAAAATAGCCCACACCTGGCTTTTCAAAGCAAGAGTTAATGGAACACTTGAAAATAATGCTAGCACGTAAAATAGTATTTGTTTGATCCTAAGTTTTGATTCTTGTACTTCTAAACTTATAAATGAATGATGATGCTATTGTCGGAAATCACATACCAATCTTTTATTAGGAAATGCACGTAAAGCGCATCATTTGATAAGCGTCCTCCATTTGCTTTGGGAGAAGACCTATCTGCCTGAGAAAGTTGCCACAACACCCGAACATTAACCTTGTTTCCAAAATTGTATTATGTTAGGCAGACCATAACTTATTATTGAGCCACTGTTTTTTTTTCTGGGTTCAGTAGCCTGAAGTTAATAGACTTAATCAAAATAATATGAAATGATATAACTAGAATGAGGTATCCCTTACGAATGGTCTCATGAAGTCTTGTTTGATAATACATTGTTAAAAAATAATTCTCAAATTTAGTAATACTTGGATATCATTGGCACCATTTCTGGTTTATTTGTAGAAAAAAAATCTCTTAATATGAAGAGTCTTTTAATCATTCTTAAAGCATCATAAGTATTTTGTAAATATACCCTAGTGTCTCTTTTTTGGAGGACAAAAAAGTCACAACTCTAGGGTTTGAAAAAGTAGACCAAAGCTACACATCGCAAGTGTGAGACTTATCAAAAGATTTTATCATGTATATTCTTGAAAAGATGTCACATGGTTTGCCATACTAAAAGATAAGTATCATTTAGATTTCCTGTCAATTAGGTAACATATTTTTCCCCAAAACTTCAAGTGAAATCAAAAGAAAGGTATACTTAGTCATCCTGTAAGGAAACCTGTATTTTTCCTCGTGTTTATAACCAATACGATCTTTAGCAACAGTTAGTGCTGAATTAGTACAGATTCTCAAAAATGTGTTTAATTGCTATGGTCAAGATTTTACCTGCATCAGATCAGGGTTACGCTTCATAACTCTTCACTCACATGAGAACCTTCCGAGGTTCTTGGAAGAGGCCCGAGCAGTGTATTGACAGGGTCTGATATTTTCACTAAAATTTACTAAGTGAGTAATCTGAAATAACGTCATTTCAGATTCTTGTCTATTCACTCCAGCTTCTGTATCAAGTGGCTGTGGAGTAGCCTTGGGCAGTTTTGGATTTGGCCTCAGAGGCAATTGGGATGTATTTGGGTTTAGTGGGATGTCTTTTTAGCAATCCCTTTGTGATTTGGCCTCGACTTCTGCGCATACACTGTCAATTTATTGCTCACCATTCCCTTGTAGGAATGATTTTCAGAAGTGCATGACAATGCGTCCAACACCGTGACAAAAAGGTACAAAGCCAAAGGTCGTACCAAGGTTTGAACCCCCGTCCTTCAGCACCCAGGCCTTGTGTGAGGAGTGAGGACAGTACAGGGTGTTCAACATATTGTTAGCTGCCATATCTGTAAATTTCTTTCCCTCAACTGATACTCAGGCTAAAACAAAGTTTTTTCCTTCAGGCATACACTTGACTGTGCCCTCAAATCTTTGACCTAAGTAATAATAATAATAAAAAATGAGTTTCTATTAGGCGTGCTGAAAAGCAATTTCAACTCTTTCTCCACAGAAATTATTACAAATGCATTATCATATGAAAAGTTAGAGTTTTAAGCCAAAACCTATAGGGCAAAAGGTATCATAAAACTATGCTGGAAGGAAAACTTAATTAAAAACACATTGATATTATTTTCCTGGAATTTTTTTGTGTGGGGGGTAGATGTCAAAAATGTGTTAATTTTGTGACTTATCTCTCCCTTCTAAATAAATCTTCATTTTCATACTGAAATTTCAATTCATAATTTTGTATTTTTAAAGAGAATCCTCCAAATTGTATAAAGCTGCAGACCTCATAAAACCGCATCTGCTTCACGTCATAAATAGTAATTAATTGGTATCCCTCTTGGTTACATTATGATTGAAAACATGTGTGTGAAAACATCCAATTTACATCTGTGATCTCTAATATAATTTATGCCTGATGAAAGCTTTAGCCAATGAATCCTTACAACAATCCCGTGAGATGAAAACAAAATCAAGTGACAGTGACTATTACCAGGTGCTGTTTTACCTCTATTAATGTATTTGTCACTATAAACTCGTAAGGAAGATTCTGTGTTAGTATCATCCCTTTTAAGTAAATGAGAAACGAATACATAGAGACAGTCGGTGACTTGCCCAAGCTCATTTAGCTGGGAGTGTCAACCCAGACGCTCTGCTCTTGCCTCTGTATACCGAACTATGGTACCTGGGGACCCTCTTTCTGATGGAAGCAGGTCTTCAGATACCAGACATGCTGAGGAGAACTTAACCAGCTTAGCAGTTGTTTTGTTTTGTTCCCCCCCCACCACCAATTTGGGGAATGGGGTCACACAAAGCAATTCACAGTCATCTAGGAAACTTCTTCAATCTTAATGAGGCTAGGGTCTCCTCCCCACCCTAGTCTGGATGCGGGAATTAGCCCCACATTTATATTTTGAAGATTCACTCGGGCGCTTCTGCTCTATCTTTTACATGACAGGTAGCGTAAAATATGATGGCAGGAAGAGAGTATACAAAGTTGGAGGAAATCACAATTCTTCTCAGAACAAATTGGCATTGTCTTTTCATCTCCTCGGCCTGTGGTCCCCGTACACTGATACGTTCATAGTAGTTTGTAGAAAGGGATGAAATCCTAGAGGCGACCTGGAGAAAATGTCCACAGCACTTTCAAGAGTCTGGATTAGAAAGCAAGGACTCAATACTGATTCAGGCAGTATCTTTTCAGTCCCTGAAACATAGCTTGGGTTTTGAAATTGATAAAATTAAAAGAAACAACGCCATGTTGTATACTATTTAGGTATATGTGTATATGTAAAAAAAAATAACAAAACTTGAAAAAATAGTGAAATTCAGAATAGTGGTTATTTCTGTGTTGGATGGTGGGGAAAAATGGAAGGAAGACATGGAGGGGATAGGAAGATATGAACTACCAATCATATACATATATGTCAATTTGCTTTAGTTTGAAGTTAAATGACGGGTTCTTGGGTGTTCATTATTTCAGTAAAAACAGACAAATGGAATTAAAAGATAAATTGCAAGCAGAAATAAAGAATATACTATTCACAGACACACACACACATATATGGTATAGTTTATTTTTTTAAGGGTTAAGCATAGACCTGTGGTGACAGTGTGCTATGAACCAATGGTTATTTTTGTGTGTATACTTGGGAAGCTTCTGATTTAAATAATTCTTGGCCCCAGTGTGGTTGGATATCCAGCATTTCTTCCTGTGTTCTTAGTGCTAATCCAGTGCTTAGATTCTTTACTTGATTAACCCACAACCTAGAAGAAGTCCTTAAAGGAAGAAGACATTTATTTTTGTCTGGCTCCATGATGCCTCAGGCAGTGCAATGAACAAAATAAGCAGGCAGTCAATGTTTAAACAATGTATGAATGCTGGCTATTATGTTCATTAGTAATATCATGCATTATTTAGTAACTCAAGTTTCTCCCATAGTATATAATCATTGTAACATATTTACCATGAAGTAACATGAAGAGCCTATAATAAATGTGGTTGTTCTTCCAATGTGAAATTTTAAAAACAATTTCCACTCTACTATTAAAATTATGTAGAACTTAATAAATTCTTTAGTTATTTTTAGATCAAAGGAACATGTAGTTTAATATGTGGAAATGACTACCGTGGAAATGAATAGCCACATAGTTAACTAAGCCAATATGAAGAAAATCAATTCACTGGATTCCCAAATCCTATTACACGTCTCTCTCTTGTTTTCCAATTCTTTTAATTTGAAAAATACTTTTCTATTGTTAGTACACTCACAATATAAATCCTGGATGTGTGTCAAAAACACAGGACAGGGTGCAACTCCATAGCTCTATGAAAACATTATTTAGACTATGTTAGTTTTGGATCCTTCTCATTAACATTTGACAGAGTTATCCGATGAATAAGATGAGTGTGTTGGTATTAACAAGATCTCATGTTTAAGAGGTTTTCTTTTTACTAAAAATTCTTGACTTCTGATCAAATTGGATATGCTTCAGTTATTTTCTCTTGTACGACTTAGTATCAACTTTCTCTTGTAGGTTTAATTAAAACTTTGGTGTTCTGCTTTAAAATTCAACTTTTCTTCTGTAATCGGAAAGATGGTAATTATTGGAAAGCATGTCAAGGCTGCCCTTAGGCACACATGAAGGCCACAATTTTCTTTAATCATCATTTATTAATACCCTAAATCCAAGTATTATCAAGTAAGCATATGTATGCATATAAATCAACATCTTAGTCAAAACCTTTAAAATTTTGCAAGGCACAGGATTACATAGAGGGTATGCCATAGGCAAAATGTGTTTTCCATTTCTTTCCAGCCCTTGATTTTCTCCTTCATATTCAAAGCCTTTCAAAACTCTTTCCACTTGTTTCTTGACCCGGTGCCTAAGGGTCCCACTGTTTGATGGCTAATCATACTTTTCCATTTGTGTGAATGTTTTATAGGTGGTAACTCTGAAAATTTTGTACCCTTCCAGCTAAAAAATTTCAACAGAATTTTTTTCCGCCTGGGATCCAAAGGCACAATTAATGTAGTTTTAGGCAATCCAGCAAGCCATCCATGAAAGTAATCTTCTAATTAAAGAGGTCTTTGGTATTTAAGATAATTAAGACAGGTCTGTATGGTTATATGATGAGGAAAGAGAGAATAATGCTACCTTTGTGTCTTTGAAGGGCAATTCTGAGAGTGAATTTCTCTCTGTTCAAGTGTAAGTTCTGGTGTGATGTATGAAAGACTATAGTAATAGCCCCCAGCTCTCATGGTGAAGAACTCTGGACCTTTAGCAGCAGGCAAAGTGCAGGAAGTGCTAAAATATGGACCATTCCATATTCCCCACTGAATTAACCCAGTTTTACAGATACAGGATCAACAACAACAACAACAACAACAACAACAAAAGTCAGGGGTTAAATATACTAATGCGGGCACTTTCAAACTGTAAAAGTGAAAGCAATTGTGAAAACGCCATCCTCTGAATCATTTAACAGAAGAAGGAAGCATTGTTAGTATTCTTTGGAGAGACACGCTTTATGTTCAGCAGCACCGGGGGAATAAAATGGGCCAGTGGGCATTTTTTCGGTTTTAGGCTCCATAATACTACGGTTCATTTCTAGGCCCTTTTGGAAATAAAAATGGTTTATTTCAGGGCCCAAAGAGCTTTATTCCTAGAGTTGAGTTTCATGCTACTCAGTATTTTCAGACAGTGCCTGTCTGGGACATAACACACTTAAGTGAAACAGCAGAATGATTGTAGTTTTGTGGCTGCATGGAGTCAGAAGGTCAATCACAATTTCTTTTCCATTAGGTTATTTGGCACCTGTGATAACCAAGTCATAGCATTGTCTGACATTTGAATTTCTAGATATGCTTTTATGGAATTGCAATCATGCCCTTTATTTCAAATAGAAATGTCATTAGACGTGCATGGAATAGACTAGGTTTATAATGGAATGGAGTAGAGACAAAGGTAGTATTATTCTCTCTCTCTTTCCTCATCATATGTCAGACAATATTTAAACAATACGAGACTATTTTTAAAGGTCCACCATTTATTCACTGTCTCTTAAAAATAGACCATATTTATTATTTATATCCTCACATTTAGAAAGCACTTTGAAATACATTTGACTCATATTTCATGAAGCCTTGACATGGTGGTCCTAATTTAATAGATGAGATCACTGAATCGTATGCCAAGACTTCATACTTGTTGAAGATAAAGAGATGCTTAGGCATTTGAAGTTCAAGTGGAAAGTGACCAAAGGAAAAATTAAAAAAAAGTAAAGAGTGGGAATGCACTGTGTATATACAAAGTACACAGAAAGAAAGAATTCTGTCTACCAGAGAATGAGAAAACTTGCTAAATAGGAGGTGAACATAAGTCTAGGAATGTGGAGGCTATGATAATATGTATTATGCACACACACATATATACATATATTATAATATACACATATATGCATATGTATGTGTATTATATGTATATATACACATATATACACTATTAAATACATGTGCACCCATGTATATAATGGTATATGTTACTGTTTAGTGTACATATTGCTATTTCTTACTATTCTACAATAGAATGTGCAAAGAGAAACACCCTGTGTATATGTTTGACTCATCAGCTCACTATCTAATCCAAACAAGTTAGAAAAGAATCTATAATCAGTTCAGCTTTTATTTTTATTTTTCATAAAGGTTTTAGTTCATTAATTTATTTTTTTAAAGATTTTATTTTTAAGGAATCTCTACACCCGGCGTGGGGCTCAAACTCACAACCCCAGTATCCAGAGTCATGTGCTCTACTGACTGAGCCAGCCAGGCACCCACCTAAAGGTTTTTATTTTTTAAGTAATGTCTACACCCAATGTGGGGCTCGAGTTTACAACAAGATCAAGAGTTGCATACTCTACCAACTGAGCCAGCCAGGTGCCCCTCTAGTCAGTTCAACTTTTAATCAGGGGTTTTAGTCAAATTCTAAAAGTCTTTAATACTATTCTCAAAAACAAAAAAAATTTGTATTTTATTTTCAACCTATTTCCTTATTTTTGTATATATGTTCATTGATTATTATACATAAATGTTATTTACATGTATATATGTATTTATTTTCTCAATTTTTTGAGATATAATTGTCATAACATTATATTATATATATTACATGATTATCTCGTTAAGTCTAGTTAACATCCATCAACACTCATATTACACAATTTTTTGTTCTTGTGATTACAACTTTTAAGATCTCCTCTCTTAGCAGCTTTCAAATATACAATAGAGTATTATTAAGTATAGTCACCATTCTATACATTATAACCCCAGTACTTATCTGCCTTATAATGGGAAATTTGTACTTTTTCATCACCGTTACACATTTTATTCATCTTCATTTCCCAGCCTCTGCGAACCACCAAGCTCTCTCTAAGGTTTTTGTTTTATTTTGTTTTGTTTTGTTTTGTTTTGTTGTTAGTGTTTTTTTTTCCCGTTTTGTTTTTAATTTGTTTTTTAAGATTTTATTTTTTTTAAGTTTTTATCTAAACTCCAGTTAGTTATCATACAGTGTAACATTAGTTTCACATGTACAACTCAAGGATTCCACACTTACCTACAACACCCGGGGCTCATCCCAAGTACGCTCCATAATCCTGATCACCTTTTAACCCATTCCTCACCCATCTCTCCTCTGGTAACCATCAGTTCATTCTCTATAGTTAAGAGTCTGTTTCTTGGTTTTCCTTTCTCTTTTTTCTCCCTATGATCATTTTTTTTTTTTTGTTTCTTAAATTCCACGTATGAATGAAATCTTATGGTATTTGTCTTTCTCTGGCTGACTTATTTTGC